>NW_022437088.1:11232-56476 GCF_009761245.1 Sapajus apella | reverse complement strand
TTTTTTTTTTTTTTTTTTTTTTTAAGATGGGGTTTTACCATGTTGGTCAGGCTGATCTTGAACTCCCGACCTCAGGTGATCCGCCCGCCTTGGCCTCCAAAGTGCTTGGATTACAGGCGTGAGCCACCACGCCCGGCCTAATTTTTGTAGCTTTAGTAGAGACAGGGTCTCACCATATTGTCCAGGCTGGTGTCAAACTCCTAACCTCAAGTGATCTACCCACCTCAGCCTCCCACAGTGCTGGGGTAACAATCATGAGCCATGGCACGTGGCCTTTTTGTTTGTTTGTTTGTTTTTGACAGGGAGTCTTACTCTGTTGCCCAGACTGGAGTGCAATGGTATGATCTTGGCTCACTGCAACCTCCCTTTCTGGGTTCAATTCTCCTGCCTCTGCCTCCCCAGTAGCTGAGATTGCAGGTGCCTGCCACCATGCCCAGCTGTTTTGTATTTTAATAGAGATGGGTTTTCACCATGTTGGTCATGCTGGTCTTGAACTCCTGACCTCAAATGATCCACCCACCTTGGTCTCCCAGAGATTTTTTTGTTTTACTGTTTTTGTTTTTTGTTTTTTGAGATGGGGTTTCCCTCTTGTTGCCCAAGCTGGAGTGCAATGGTGCAAAGGTTGGCTTACTTCAACCTCTGCCTCCTGGGTTCAAGCAATTCTCCTGCCTCAGCCTCCTGAGTAGCTGGATTACAGGCATGCACCACCACACCCAGCTAATTTTGTATTTTTAGTAGAGACAGGGTTTCTCCATGTAGGTCAGGCTGGTCTTGAACTCCCAACCTCAGGTGATCCTCCCGCCTCGGCCTCCCAGAGTGCTGGGATTACAGGCATGAGCCACCGCACCGGCACCAAGAGTTGTTTTTTTTTTCCTTGGGTTTAGTTTGGTTTGGTTTTGTGTGTGTGTGTGTGTGTTTGTGTGTGTGTGTGCGTGTGTGTGTGTATGCGTGAGAGAGAGAGAGAAAGAGAGAGACGGAGTCTTGCACTGTCGCCTGGGCTGGAGTGCAGTGGTGCAATCTCAGCTCACTGAAACCTCTGCCTCCTGGATTCAAGCTATTCTCCTGCCTCAGCCTTCTGGGTAGCTGGGATTACAGGTGCCTGCCACCACACCCAGCTAATTTTTTGTATTTTTAGTAGAGACAAGTTTCACACGTCGGCCAGGCTTGCCTCCAACTCCAGACCAAGTGATCTGCCCACCTTGGCCTCCCAAAGTGCTGGATTACAGGCGCATGAGCCACCATGCCCAGCCCATAATCTAAATATACAATTGAATTCAGATCAATACCTCAGTGGTGTGTTGTTGAGTCCTAAAATTCTAGAATGTTTAACCCCAGTCATGTGTGTACACTAACATGCCTTTTTTGAACTCTTTTGAAACCTGTCAGATAAAGCCTGGAGTCCAATTTGCTGAAGAGTATCTAGAATATCTGCTACCCTAAGAAGCACTCATAGTCCCTTCCATAGTAGTTTAAGTTTTAAATTGCCCACTGTTCTGAGTAGCGTGATAAAATTTTGCACCACCCTGTCCTGATGTGAATCAACATAACCACACTGTATGTGCCACCCATCTGTTGGTCACTGACATCATCTGCTTTTGACATCCAACTGTGGACATCAGCATGACTCAGTGATTTAGGATGACCCAGAACAGATGATCCCCCTTCTTAGGCATAGTCAGAAAGTCTATAGTAGCTGAACACTACATCACAATGCTAAGTCATTCACTGTATCTCATCTTGTAAGCATTTTGTCATCTCACATCAACACAAGAAGAAGGGTAAGCACCATACAATGAGATATTTTGAGAAAAAGAGAGAACACATTCACATAACTTGTATATAGTATATTGTTACCGTTCTATTTTCTTATTGGTTATTGTTCATTTCTTGCTGTGCCAAATTTATAAAATAAACGATTATAGGTATATACCTATAGAAAAAAAATGTGTGTCTGTGTTTGTGTGTGTATTTATTTATTTATTTATTTAGTGTTCAGTCCTCTGTATGATTTCAGGCATCCCCTGGGAGTCCTGCAGTGGATTTCCCGAGGATAAGGGGGGACTACTGTACTTCATTCCTTCTCACTTTCTCTGTTGCATAAGACCTAATGCACCTTGAAAAGCTGGGGAGCTATGGCCGGGCGAGATGGCTCACGCCTATAATCCCAGCACCTTGGGAGACTGAGGCAGGTGGATCACTGGAAGTCGGGAGTTTGAGACCAGCCTGACCAACATGGAGAAATCTCGTCTCTACTACAAATACAAAATTAGCCAAGCATGCTGCCACATACCTGTAATCCCAGCTACTAAGGAGGCTGAGACGGGAGAATTTCTTGAACCCTGGTGGCGGAGGTTTTGGTGAGCCGAGAGTGTGCCATTGCACTCCAGCCTGGGTAATGAGTGAAATTCCATCGCAAAAAAAAAAAAAAAAAAGCTGGGGAGCTTTAAAAAGTGTATATTGCATCATCACTTGCACTGTTATCAGAATTGTAAACTACATGCATATTTCTAGCAAAAACACCTAGAGGTACAAGACAGGTTGGCCGGACACAATGCTCACATGTGTAATCCCAGCACTTTGGGAGGCCGAGGTGGGAGGATTGCTTCAGGCCAGTTGAAGACCAGCCTTAGCAACATAGACCCGTTTGTATAAAAAGTAAAAATTTGGGGCACGGTGGCTCACGCCTGTAATCCCAGCACTTTGGGAGGCCAAGATGGGCGGATCACGAGGTCAAGAGATCAAGACCATCCTGGCCAACACGGTGAAACCCCGTCTCTACTAAAAATACAAAAAAAATTAGCCAGGCGTGGTGGCACGCGCCTGTGGTCCCAGCTACTCAGGAGACTTAGGCGGAAGAATCACTTGAACCCAGGAGGCGGAGGTTGCAGTGAGCCGAGATTGTGCTACTGCACTCCAGCCTGGTGACAGAGCAAGACTCCATCTCAAAAAAAAGGTAAAAATTTGGCCGGGCATGGTGGCTAACCCCTGTCATCCCAGCATTTTGGGAGTCCGAGGCAAGTGGATCATGAGATCAGGAGATCAACATCATCCTGGCCAACATGGTAAAACCCCAACTCTACTAAAAATACAAAAATTAGCATGGCATGGGGGCATGCGCCTGTTTTCCCAGCTACTTGGGAGGCTGAGGCAGGAGAATCGCTTGAACCTGGGAGGTGGAGGTTGCATTGAGCCAGGATCCCACCACTGCATGCCAGCTTGTAAACAGAGCAAGACTCCATCTCAAAAAAGTAAAAATTGGCCGGGCGCGGTGGCTCTCGCCTGTAATCCTAACACTTGGGGAGGCTGAGGTGGGTGGATCACCTGAGGTCAGGAGTTCATGACCAGCCTGGCCATCATGGTGAAACCCCATCTTTTAAAAAAATAAATAAATAAAAATTAGTTGGTCACGGTGGTGCATGCCTATAGTCCAAGCTTGTTGAACCTGTGGCCTATGGGCCACGTACCACCCAGGAAGATTTTAAATAAGGTTCAACACAAATTCATAAACTTTCTTAAAACCTTATGAGACTTAGATTGGTGCAGTGGCTCATACCTGTAATCCCCACACCTTAGGAGGCTGAGGTGGGTGGACCACCAGAGGTTGGGAGTTCAAGACCAGCCTGAACCCTGTCTCCAAATAAATAAATAAAAATAAACATTATGAGACTTTTTTTTTTTGCGATTTCATTGTTGTTATTTTCAGCTCATCAGCTGTCATTAGTGTTTTATATGTGATTTGAGACAATTCTTCCAATGTGGCCCAGGAAAGCCAAAAGATTGGATACCCCTGCTGTAGTCCAAGCTCCTCAGGAGACTGAAGGGAGAGGATCGTTTGAGCCCCAGAGTTCAAGACTGCAGTGAGCGATGATAGCACCACTGCGCTCAAGCTGTGGAGACTGCAGGAGACACTATCTCAAAACAAAAACTTTAGAGCTTAGAGAAGTTAGCATCGTTGAAGTTTGTGATAATCAGTAAGTTTCAGAACTACTTTTATTGTTTGTTTGGTTTTTGAGACAGAGTCTTGCTCTGTTGCCAGGCTGGAGTGCAGTGGCATGATCTCAGCTCACTGCAACCTCTGCCCCTGGGCTCAAGCAATTCTCCTGCCTCAGCCTCCCAAGCATTTGGGATTACAGGCGCATGCCACCACGCCCAGCTAATTTTCATATTTTTAGTAGAGACAGGGTTTCACCATGTTGGCCAGGATGGTCTCGATCTCTTGACCTCGTGATCCCGCCCACCTCAGCCTCCCAAAGTTCTATGATTACAGGTGTGAGCCACCGCACCAGGCCAGAACTTCTTTACTTTTATAGCCCTAGTGGTGTTCTGGGAATCCAAACCTGGGGAGATAGATATTATTAAGATGAGAAAATACAGCATAAGGAATTCTGCTTTTTCTATCTGAAATTATGAAAACAATGAAATTAGTGTATGTGGCCTGGTGCGATGGCTCGCAACCGTAATCCCAGCACTTTGGGAGGCTGAGGCAGGCAGATCACTTGAGGTCAGAAGTTCAAGACCAGCCCGGCCAACATGGTGAAACCTGGTCTCTACAAAAAATACAAAAATTAGCTGGGCATGCCTATAACCCCAGCTACTTGGGAGGCTGAGGCAGGAGAATCGGTTGAACCCAGGAGGCGGAGGTTGCAGTGAGCCAAGATCGAATCACTGCACTCCAGCTTGGGTGACAGAGTGAGACTCTGTCTCAAATAAATAAATAAATAAAAATTAGTCTTTGTGAATCAAACTTTTTCTTTGGGACTCAGGATTTAGGACAATCTTTCTCAACCTCAGCACTGTTGACATTTGGGGATGGATCATTCTTTGTTGTGGGGGCCTTTTTTCTTTTTTTTCTTTTTTTTTTTTTTTTTTGTTGTTGTTGTGGGGGACTTTCCGTGCATTGTAGAATGTTTAGCAACATACCTGGCCTCCAATCTTTATTATTTCTTTTTTTTTTTTTTCCCAAATCCACAGCTGACCTGAACCTGGCCTCTAATCACTAGATGCCAGTAGCATTCTCCCTCCCCTCCCTCAGTTGTCACAACCAAACGCCTCCAACCATTCATTGTCAAATGTTAGGGGAGGGGACAAAAATCCCCCTGGTAGAGAACTACTAATTTAGAGAAAGAATTGCTGATCCTAGGCCAGGCGCGGTGGCTCACACCTGTAATCCCAGCACTTTGGGAGGCCAAGGCGGACAGATCATGAGGTCAGAAGATCAAGACCATCCGGGTCAACATGGTGAAACCCTGTCTCTACTAAAATACAAAAAATTAGCTGGATGTAGTGGCACCCGCCTGTAGTCCCAGCTCCTCAGGAGGCTGAGGCAGGGGAATCGCTTGAACCCAGGCAGCAGAGGTTGCAGTGAGCCGAGATTGTGCCAATGCACTCCAACTGGGCGACACAGCAAGACTCCGTCTCAAAAAAAATTACTAATCGTGAGGAATCAGTCTGGGTTTCATAGAAAAGAGTCATGGCAGACTAATACATCCTTCTTGTTAGAATTCCTAGAATTGCTGGGCTCAGTGGCTCATGCCTGTAATCCCAACATTTTGGGAGGCTGAGGCAGGTGGATCATGAGGTCGGGAGTTAAAGACCAGCCTAGAATGGTAGAGTGAAGTAATTCCATTATTGGTATCATGTCCTCATTAAAGTTAGACGTTTGATAATCTCGCACAGTGGCTTTTTGAAGAAATGTATAATAAATGTTTAATTGGTTGAATAACCATACCCAAAGGCTACATGTTAGCAAAATGAGTTGGAGTTCCTTTAACTATCAACATCCAGGCAGTGGTTGTCACTCTTGGCTGTACATTGGAATGAGCTGGGGAGCGTTAAAAAGATTGATGTCTGGGTCCCACTATCAGAGACTGATTTAACTGATCTGAGGCACTCTTTGGGTATCAGAATTTTTAAGCTCTACCCAGGTCGGCCGAGCACAGTGGCTCATACCTATAATCCCAGCACTCTGAGAGGCCAAAATATGAATCACTTGAGCCCAGGAGTTGGAGACTAGCCTGGACAATATGGTGACACCCCATCTCAACAAAAAACACAAAAGTTAGCCAAGTGTGGTGGCACATGTCTGTAGTCCAAGCTACTTGGGAGGCTGAAGCCCAAGGATCAAGGTGGAGATTACAATGAGCCAAGATCACGCCATCACACTGCAGCCTAGGTGACAGCACAAGACCTTCTCTCAAAGAAAAAGACATTAGCAGAAAAGCTTAGGAACTCCAAATAACGTCTGTAGTTTAGTAAATAGTATTGTTCCAATTTTAATTTCTTAATTTTCATAATTATACTATAGTGTTTTATACATATATATATAACATTAAGGAAAGCTAGCCGGGCACGGTGGTTCATGCCTGTAATCCCAGCACTTTGAGAGGCTGAGGCGGGCAGATCACAAGGTCAGGGGTTCGAGACCAGCCTGACCAACATGGTGAAACCCCATCTCTACTTAAAAATACAAAAATTAGTCAGGCGTGGTGGCGCACACCTGTAATTGCAGCTACTTGGGAGGCTGAGACAGGAGAATTGCTTGAACCCAGGAGGCACAGGTTGCGGTGAGCCAAGAGTGTGCCATTGCACTCCAGCCTGGGCGACAGAGTGAGACTCTGTCTCAAAAAAAAAAAAATTAAGGAAAGCTGAATGAAGAGTGTAAGAAAGCTCTTTACTACCTTTTCAACTCATCTGTTAGTTTACATTTTTTTGTTTGCTTTCACATCAGATCTCACTCTGTTGCACAGCCTGGAGTACAGTGGTGCAATCCTAGCTCACTGCAACCTCGAGCTCCTTGACTCAAGGGATCCTCCTGCCTGATCCTCCTGAGCAGCTAGGACTACAGGCACAGGCAACCATGTCCAGCTAATTTTTTTGATTATTAGTAGAGATGAGATCTTCCTGGTTGCCCAGGCTGGTCTTGAACTCTTGGTCTTCCAAAGTGCTGGGATTACAGGCCTGAGCCACCATGCCCAGCCTCCACTATTAATTTTAGAACATTTGTATCACCCCCAGAAGAATGCTATCAGTAGTCACTTTCCATTTCTCCTTCACCTAGCCTCTCCTAACCACTAAATCAGTTATGTAATCAATAACCAAATTGTGGACATTGCATGTAATTGAAATCATACTACATGTGGTCTTTTGCAACTAGCTTCTTTTACTTTGTTTTCAAGGTTCATCTACATTATATTATGCATCAGAACTTTCTTATTGCCAAATAATATTCCATTATATGGGTATACCGCATTATGTTTATTCATTTATCAGTTGATGGACATGTATGTTTTTTCCACTTTTTGGCTATTATGAATAATACCGCTATGTACATTTGTGTACAAGTTTAGTGTACAACTGTTTGCATTTCTCTTTTATACCTGAGAGTGGAATTATAGGTATGCCAAACTTTTCCAAAGTGGCCTCACCATTTTAAAATCCCAATAGCAATGTATAAAAATGCCAGCAACATATAAGAATACCTCAGCCTCCCAAAGTGCTGGGATTACAGGCGTGAGTCACTTTGGGAGTCTGAGGTGGGCAGATCACCTCAGGTCAGGAGTTCGAGATTAGCCTGGACAACATGGTGAAACCCCACCTCTACTAAAAATACAAAATTAGCCGGGCGTGGTGGCATATGCCTGTGATCCCAGCTACTAGAGAAGCTGAGACAGGAGAATTGCTAGAACCCAGGAGGCAGAGTTTGCAGTGAGCCACGATCCCGCCATTGCACTCCAGCCTGGGTAACAAGAGGGAAATTCCATCTCAAAAAATATATATATATAGAATACCAATTTATGGCTGGCCATGGTGGCTCACGCCTGTAATCCCACCACTTCTGGAGGCTGAGGCAGGCAGATCACCTGAGGTCAGGATTTCGAGACTAGTCTGGCCAACATGGTGAAACCCCATCTCTACTAAAAAACAAAAATTAGACAGGTAGGGTGGTGCATGCCTATAATCTCAGCTACTTAGGAGGCTGAGACAGGAGAATTGCTTGAACCTGGGAGGCAGAGGTTGCAGTGAGCCAAGAATGTGTCACTGCACTCCAGCCTGGGTGACAGAGTAAGAATCTGTCTCAAAAAAAAAAAAAAAAAAAAAGGAATACCAGTTTGGGGCCAGGCACGGTGACTCACGCCTATAATTCCAGCACTTTGAGAGGCCAAGGCGGACAGATTGCCTGAGCTCAGGAGTTGAAGACTAGTCTGGGCAACATGGTAAAACCTTGTCTACTAAAACACAAAAAATTAGCCATGGTGGTGTGTGCCTGTAGTCCCAGCTACTCCAGAGTCTGAGACAGGAGAATTGCTTGAACCCAGGAGTTGGAGGTTACTGTGAGCTGAGACTGCACCACTGCACTCCAGCCTGGGTGACAGAGTGAGAGTCTGTCTCAAATAAAAGAAAAAGAATACCAGTTTTTTATGCTCGCTTCAGGAATACATATATTAACATTGGAATGATACGGAGATTAGCATGGTCCCTGTGCACGGATGACATGGAAATTCATAAAATGTTCCATATTTTTACTGGATAAGGAAAATGTCAGACATCTACACTGTGGAATACTATGCAGCCATAAAAAGAAATGGGATCATGTCCTTTGCAGGGACATGCATGAAGCTAGAAGCCATTATCCTCAGCAAACTAACACAGGAACAGAAAACCAGACACTGCATGTTCTCACTTATAAGTGGGAACTGAATAATAAGAACACATGGACACAGGGAGAGGAACAACACACCCTGGGGACTGTCGTTGGGGTGTGTGGGGGGTGGGAGAGCATTAGGAAAAATAGCTACTGCATGCTGAATTTAATACCTAGGTGATGAGTTGATAGGTGCAGCAAACCACTATGGCATAGATTTACCTGTGTAACAAACGTGCACATCCAGTACATATACCCCAAAACTTAAATAAAAACCACAGATCATCAATACTTGTACTTTCTTTTTTTTCTTTTTTTTGAGACGGAGTTCTCAGTCGCCCCGGCTTGAGTGCAGTGGTGTGATCATGGCTCACTGCAACCTCTGCCTCCCAGATTCAAGCAATTCTCCTGTCTCAGCCTCCCAAGTAGCTGGGATTACAGGCATGTGCCCAGCTAATTTTGTATTTTTAGTAGAGACGAGATTTCACCATGTTAACCAGGCTGTTCTCAAATTCCTGACCTCAGGTGATCCACTTGCCTCAGCCTCCCAAAGTGCTGGGATTACAAGCTTAAGCCACCATGCCAGGCTAATACTTTTTTTTTTTGAGACAGAATCTCACCCTGTCACCAGGTGGGAGTGCTGTGGCTCAATCTTGGCTCACTGCAAACTCCGCCTCCTGGGTTCAAGCGATTCTCTGGCCTTGAGTAGCAGGAATTACAGGCACGCACCACCACGCCCAGCTACTTTTTGTGTTTTTAGTAGAGACAGAGTTTCACCATGTGGCCAGGATGGTCTCGATCTCTTGACCGCATGATCCACCTGCCTTGGCCTCCCAAAGTGCTGGGATTACAGATGTGAGCCACCACGCCCAGCAATAGTTGTACTTTCTATGAGTAAAAATAAATGAGTTCTTTGAACTTCAAAAAACAAACAAACAAACAAAGAATCCCAGTTTTTCCAGATCCTGTCCAACACATATCATTGTCAGTTCTTTTGATTTTAGCCATTCTAGTGGGTATGAAGTGGTATTTCATTGTGATTTTTATTTGCATTTTCTAGATGACTAATAATGTTAAGCATCTTTTCATGTGCTTAATTGGCCATTTGTGTAACTACTTTGGAGAAATGCCTACTCAAATATTTTGCCTTTTTTTTTTTTTTTTTTTTTTTTTTTTTTTGAGTCAGGGCGTTACTCTGTTGCCGGGGCTGGTGTTCAGTGGTGTAATCACGGCTCACTGAAGCCTCAACCTCCCAGGCCCAGGTGATTCTCCCACCGCAGGCTCCCAAATAGCTGGGACCACAGTGGCCGCCACCATGTTTGGCTAATTTTTTTAATTTATCGTAGAGACAAGGTCTCATTATGTTACCCGTGCTGATCTCAAACTCCTGGGCATAAGTGATCCTCCTGCCTCAGCCTCACAAAGTACTGGGATTGCAAGTGTGAGTCACTGCACCTGACTCTTTTGCCTATTTATTTATTTATTTATTTTTAGCTCGAACACTGTGCTGGGATCTTTTGCCCATTTTTAAATTGAGTTGCCTTTTTATTTTTTTTTATTTTTTTATTTTATTTATTTATTTATTTATTTTTTTGAGACGGAGTTTTGCTCTTGCTACCCAGGCTGGAGTGCAATGGCGCGATCTTGGCTCACCGCAACCTCTGTCTCCTGGGTTCAGGCAATTCTCCTGCCTCAGCCTCCTGAGTAGCTGGGACTACAGGCACGTGCCACCATGCCCAGCTAATTTTTTGTAGTTTTAGTAGAGACGGGGTTTCACCATGTTGACCAGGATGGTCTTGATCTCTTGACCTCGTGATCCACCCGCCTCGGCCTCCCAAAGTGCTGGGATTACAGGCTTGAGCCACCGCGCCAGGCCGAGTTGCCTTTTTATTAAGTCATAAGAATTCTTATATTATAGATGGAGCTCTTATATTATGGATATATTATTCTATGTGATTTGCAAATATTTTCTCCCATTCTGTGGGTTGTCTTCCACTTACTTGATGGTGTCCTTTGAAGTATAAGTGTCTGATTTGGATAAAATTCAATTACCTATTTTTAGGTTTTTTGCGTGTGCTTTTCATGTTATATCTAAGAAATCATTGCATAACACACAATAATGAAGATTTACTCCTGTGTTTTCTTCTATAGAAAGTTAGCGGCCGAGCTCGGGTGGCTCATGCCTGTAATCCCATCACTTTGGGAGGCCAAGGCAGGTGGTTCACCTGAGGTCAGGAGTTCGAGACCAGCCTGGCCAACATGGTAAAAACCGGTCTCTACTAAAAATACAAAAAATTAGTCAGGCGTGGTGGCAGGCATTTGTAATCTCAGCTACTTGGGAGGCTGAGACAGGAGAATCGCTTGAACCAGGGAGGCAGAGGTTGCAGTGAGCCAAGATCGCACCATTGCACTCCAGCCTAGGTGACAAGACCAAAACTCCATCTCAAAAAAAAAAAGTAGAAAACTCATCCTCTGCCAGTTTTATATCTGTAGCTCTTACACTTAGGTCTGTGATCTATTTTGTTGAAAACCAACTGGGCGGGTGGGGTGGCTCATACCTGTAATCCCAGTACTTAAAGAGACCAAGGTGGGTGGATCACCTGAGGTCAGGAGTTTGAAACCAACCTGGCCAACCTGGTGAAACCTCATCTCTACTAAAAATGCAAAAATTAGCAGGGCATGGTGGCAAGTGCCTGTAATCCCAGCTACTCGGGAGGCTGAGGCAGGAGACTCGCTTGAACCCAGGAGGCGGAGGTTGCAGTGAGCTGAGATGGGGCTATTGCACTCCAGCCTGGGCCACAGAACAAGACTCTGTCTCAAAAAAAAGAAAGAAAAGAAAAGAAAATCAATTGACCATAATATGAGTGTATGCCAATACCACACATCTTGATTACTGTAGCTTTGTTGTATGAGGCCTCCAAATTTGTTCTTTTTCAAGAATGCTTGGGCTATTCTAGGTCTATAGAGTTTCCATATGAATTTTGAGATCAGCTTCAAAAGTTTTTTCTAGAGACAGGGTCTCACTGTGTCACCTGGTCGGAATGCAGTGGTGTTATGCTAGAGTGCACTTCACTTTTGACTTCCCAGGCTCAAGTGATTTTCCCGCCTCAGCTCCCCAAATAGCTGGGCTACAAGCATGAGCAACTACACCCAGCTAATTTTGTATTTTTTGTAGAGATGGGGTTTCGCCTTGTTGCCCAGGCTGGTCTCAAACTCCTAGCTCAATAGATCCACTCACCTCGGCCTCCCAAAGAGCTGGAATTACAGGCAGGAGCCACTGCACCTGGCCAGCTTGATAATTTTGACCAACAAGATTGCTGGGATTTTGATAGTAGCAATATTTATTTTATTTATTTTATTTTTTTAGAGGCGGGGTTTCACAGACAGGTCTTGAACTCCTGATGTGAGGTGATCCACCTGCCTCGGCCTCCCAAAGTGCTGGGATTACAGACATGAGCCACCAAGCCCAGCAGTAACAATATTAAAAAAAAAAAAAAAAAAAAAGGATTGGTGATTTTAGAGAACTCTGTGTTTTCAGTATGAAGTAATGGTGTGATGAAGTTACAAAAGTCACTCTTGGAAATATAGTATCCAAAATTAATGAAACAATAGATTATACCTGAAGCATACTGGGGTAATACAGAGAAGGGACTTGTACTGAATGATAATTTCTTTATGAAACTGAAGGCATTTATGGGGGAGGGGTAGGAAGCAGAGGATCATAACTACCTTTCTACCTTTCCTTTTTTGTTTGTTTGTTTGAGATGGAGTCTCACTCTCACACAGACTGGAGTGCAGTGGCATGATCTGGGCTCACTGCAACCTCTGCCTCCCAGGTTCAAGCGATTCTCATGCCTCAGCCTCCCAAGTAGCTGGAGTTACAGGTGCATGCCACCACACCTGGCTAATTTTTTGTATTTTTAGTAGAGATAGGGTTTCACCATGTTGCCCAGGCTGGTCTTGAACTCCTGATCTTGTGATCTGCCCACCTCCCAAAGAGCAGGAATTACAGATGTGAGCCACCACACCTGGCCTGTATTTTTTTTTTTTTTTTTTAGTAGAGATGGGGTTTCTGAAAACAGATTAATACAGTAAAAAGAAAAGAAATTTAAAAAAAATAAAAAATAAAAATAAAAGAGATGGAGTTTCACCATGTTGGCCAGGCCAGTCTCAAAGTCCTGACCTCAGGTGATCTGCCCGCCATGGCCTCCCAAAGTGCTGGGATTACAGGCGTGAACTACTGCACCAGGCATATAACTACCTTTAATATTTGAAAAGGTATCATGTGGAAGATGGCTTGTAAAAACCAAGAGAAAGGCTAGGACACTGAATGGAAGCTACTAGGAGACATTTTGTCTTGAATTACTGAAAAACTTTTATTTTTTTCTTTTCTTTTTCTTTTTTTTCTTTTTTTAAAGACGGGGTTTCACCATGTTGGTCAGGCTGGTCTTGAACTCCCGACCTCAGGTGATCTGCCCGCGTTGGCCTCCAAAGTGCTTGGATTACAGGCGTGAGCCACCACGCCCGGCCTAACTTTTATTAAAAGCTGTGTAAAAGCTATAGCAACTGCATGTTGAGTTCCCTATCACTGGAAATCATTAGGCATTTGCTGATTGACAGTGTAGCATATACAGCAGCTAATGGGAAAGCCTTGAGAGCCAAACATAGATTTCAATTCTAAAACTGCCCCATTTTAGGATATATACCCTTGGAGTTAATTAATCTAGTCATACTTATTTTCAACTGGTCATAATAATGTGCACCTGATGGACTGTTGTCACTAATGCCTTTAATTTGCTTATTATAGAGCTTATTTCAGAAAAATACTCAGTGATTACTCTTAAGATCAATGTAATACTTAGTTCTGAACTAGTTCACTCCTTAAACTAGGTCAATGTAATCTTAAGCATCTGTGGTTCTTGCCTGTAATCCCAGCACTTCAGGAAGCCAAGGCGGGCGGATCACTTGAGGTTCAGGAGTTTAAGACCAGCCTGGCCAACATGTTGAAATCTTGTCTCTACTAAAAATAAAAAAATTAGCCAGGCGTGGTGGCAGATGCCTGTAATCCCAGCTACTCAGGAGGCTGAGGCAGGAGAATCACCTGAACCCGGAAGGCAGAGGTTGTGGTGAGCCGAGATCGTGCCATTGCACTCCAGCCTGGGTAACAAGAGTGAAACTCTGTCTCAAAAAATAATCATAATTTAAAATAGATTAGTCAGGTGTGGTTGTGTGCACCTGTGGTCCTAGTTACTTTCAAGGCTGAGGTGAGAGGATCATTTCAGCCTGAGAAGTCAAGGTTGCAGTGAGCTGTGATCACGCACTGCACTGAAGTTTTAGCACACAGTCTTTAGGATACCTTTCTAAATTTGGCAAAGGCTGTTTCTGACTTCCTTCTAAGGTTATACATTTGGCCCGTCAAGGCAAGAATACTTTTTTGGTTGTTTGTTTAAAGAAAGGTAACTGCTGGGGACCGAGGCTCACGCCTGTAATCCAACATTTTGAGAGGTTGAGTGGGTTGCCTGAGAGCGGGCAGCTTGCTGAGCTCAGGAGTTCAAAACCACCTTGGGCAATACGGTGAAATCCCATCTCTACTGAAACACCAAATTAGCTGAGTGTGGTGGCGTGTGCCTGTACTCGGGAGGCTGAAGCAGGAGAATTGCTTGAGCCCAGGAGGCGGAGGTTGCACTCCAGCTTGGGCAATAGAGTGAGATTCTGTCTCAAAAAACAAACAAAAACAAACAAACAAAAAAACAAAACAAAAAACGAAGGGGAAGGGCACAGTGGCTAACGCCTGTTATCCCAGCACTTTGGGAAGCCAGGGCTGGTGGATCACTTGAGGTCAAGTTTGAGACAAGCCCGGCCAATACAGTGAAACCCCATCTCTACTAAAAATACCAAAGTTAGCTGGGCATGGTGGCTGGTGCCTGTAATCCCAGCTACTCAGGAGGCTGAGGCAGGAGAATCGCTTGAACTTGGGAGGCAGAGGTTACAGTGAGCTGAGATTGTGCCACTACACTCCAACCTGGTGACAAGGTGAGATTCCATCTCAAAAAAAAAAAAAAGCTGGGCACGGTGGCTCACGTCTGCAATCCCAGCACTTCAGGAGGCCAAGGGGGTTGGAGATTGAGACCATCCTGGCCAACATGGTGAAACCCTGTCTCTACTAAAAATACAAAAATTAGCTGGGTATGGTGGTATAGGCCTGTAGTCTCAGCTACTCTGGAGGCTGAGGCAGGAGAATCGCTTGAACTCGGGAGGTGGAGGTTGTAGTGAGCCAAGGTCGCACCACTGAACTTCAGCCTGGCAACAGAGTGAGACTCCATCTCAAAAAAAAAAAAAAAAAAAAAGAACTCTAACGCTCTAACGCTAGCTAAAAAAGTTTCATCAGAATAGTGGCACAGTTTTAAATACAACAGTGAGTAAGAATATGTGGTTTCTTACAGATTCTTACAAATACAAAAAAAATGTCCTTTTTACATGCATTTGGAAAGCTTCAAACGACTAAGGCAACTATTTGTCTCTGGGATTTGTTTATCTACATTTTACTTTATTTTTTAATTGTTTTTAAGAGACAAGTTCTTGCTATGTTGCAAGGCTGGTCTTGAACTCCTAGGCTCAAGTGATCCTCATACCCCTGTCTCCCAAAGCATGAGCATTACAGGCATGAGTCACCTCACCCAGCCATTATCTACATTTTAAATAGACTGTGGTTGGAAGCAGCACTCTTTTGTCTTGGAATAGTAGAGGTAGATTCTTGCTGAGAGTGTCTCTAAAAACAAATTCTTTAAGCCGGGCACGGTGGCTCACACCTGTAATCCCAGCAGCTTGGAAGGCCAAGGCGGGCAGATCACGAGGTCAAGAGATCGAGACCATCCTGGCCAACATGGTAAAACCCCGTCTCTACTAAAAATACAAAAATTAGCTGGGCATGGTGGCGTGTGCCTGTAGTCCCAGCTACCTGGGAGGCTGAGGCAGGAGAATTGCTTGAACCCAGGAGGCGGAGGTTGGAGTGAGCCGAGATTGCCTCACTGCACTCCAGCCTGGTGCCTGGCAACAGAGCAAGCAAGACTCTGTTTCAAAAAATAAATAGGCCGGACGTGGTGGCTCACGCCTATAATCCCAGCACTTTGGGAGGCCAAGGCGGGTGGATCACGAGGTCAAGAGATCGAGACCATTCTCGTCAACATGATGAAACCACGTCTCTACTAAAAATACAAAAATTAGCTGGGCACGGTGGTGCGCATCTGTAGTCCCAGCTACTCAAGAGGTTGAGGCAGGAGAATCCCACAAGTAAAAAGGCAGGCAGGCCAGTAGAGACCATGCCAGTCCTATTCACTCCTGTAGACTCTGTGTAGTGTGGGCATGTGAAAGCATGCCATATATTTCTTGAATGACTGAGTTTAGGAGTGCTTTGGAGTCTTCATTAAATTGTATGGCTGGGCACGGTGGCTCACACTTATAATCACAATACTTTGGGAGGCTGAGACAGGAAGATCACTTGATGCCAGGAGTTCAAGACGAGCCCTGGCAACACAGCGAGACCTGTCTCTACAAAATAAAGAAGCCAGGTACTGTGGCACCTGCCGGTAATCTCAACTACTTGGAGGCTGAAGTGGGAGGATTGCTTGAGTAAGCAAGGTTGAGGCTGCAGTGAGCTGTGATTGTGCCACTGTACTCCAGCCTCAGTGGCAGAGCAAGACCTTGTCTCAAGAAAAAGAAAAATGGGCCGGGCGCGGTGGCTCACACCTGTAATCCTAGCACTTTGGGAGGCCGAGGTGGGTGGATCACCTGAGGTCAGGAGTTCAAGACCAGCCTGGCCATCACGGTGAAACCCCATCTAAAAAAAGAAAAAAAAAAAAAGAAAGAAAGAAAAAGAAAAAATGACAAACTTGAGGCAGGGCATAATGGCTCACACTTGTAATCCTGGCATTTGGGAGACTGAGGCAGGAGGATCGCTTGAGCCCAGGAGTACAAGACCAGCCTGAGCACCATAGGAAAGCTTATCTCTACCAATAAAAAAAAAATTCTTTTTTAAATTAACCAGGCAGTGGACACCTAGAGTCCCAGCTGCTTGTAAGGCTGAGGCAGGAGGATCACATGAGCCCAAGAATTCAAGGCTGCAGTGAGCTGTGATCTTGCCATTGCACTCCAGCCTGGGCAACAGAGTAAGACCCTGTTTCAAAAAAAAAGAAAGAAGCAAAAACTGAAAGGAAATAAAATTCACAGGAGTTTATGTGAGTCTGTCTGTCTTTCTCTCTCTCTCTCTCCTTTTTTTTTTTTTTTTTTTTTTTTTTAAGAGACAGGGTCTCACTGTGTTGCCCAGGCCGGAGTGCTGTGGCTATTCACAGGCGCGATCCCACTACTGATCAGCACAGGAGTTTTGACCTGCTCCGTTTCCGACATGGGCCGGTTCACCCCTCCTTAGGCAACCTGGTGGTCCCCTGCTCCCCGGAGGTCACCATATTGATGTCGAACTTAGTGCAGACACCCGATTGTCACAGTACACTATAGCCCAGAACTCCTGGACTCAAGAGATCCTCCAGTCTCAGCCTCCCGAGTAGCTGGGACTGCAGGCACATGACACCACACCCGGCCTTTTTTTTTTTTTTTTTTTTTTTTTTGAGATGGCGTTTTGCTCTTATTGCCCAGGCTGGAGTGCAATGGCTTGATCTTGGCTCACCGCAACCTCCGCCTCATGGGTTCAAGCGATTCTCCTGCCTCAGCCTCCCAAGTAGCTGGGACTACAGGCATGTGCCACCACGCCCAGCTAAGTTTTTGTATTTTTAGTAGAGTGAGGTTTCACCGTGTTAGCCAGAATGGTCTTGATCTCTTGACGTCATTATCTGCCCACCTCAGCCTCCCTAAGTGCTGGGATTGCAGGCGTGAGCCACCGAGCCTGGCTACTTTTTTTTTTTTTTTTTGACAATACCTCACTGTATCACCTACGCTGGAGTGCAGTGGTGTGATCATAGCTCCCTCCAGCCTCGAACACCTGGGCTCCAGTGATCCTTTCACCTCAGCCTCCTATGTACCCAGGATTACAGGCATGTGCCACTGTGCCACCGTGCCAGGTTTTTGTTTTGTTTGTGGAGATTGTCTCACTGTGTCGCCTAAGCTGGTCTCAAACTCCTGGGTTTGCAGTCTTCCCATCTCAGCCTCCCAAAGTCCTGATATTACAGGCATGAGCCACCATATCCAGCCTATATGATTCTCTTGACTGTACTATAAGCTCCTTGACTTTAAGGTCAGGGGCTATAACAGTTTGCTCACCATTGTATTCACGGTGCTTGGTAGGTGCTTACTAACAGTCTGGTTAAAAGGGTGCAGCTGTTGTTACTGTTGTTGCTTTAAAGATTTTGGTTGCAAGAAAGGCGAAAATGATAGCCAAAATAAACTAATTAATTACATAGGCATTTAATTTAGTTATACTATAACTACTGGATATTGAGTTACATTTAAGAATTTTAAAGCTATTTTAGCTCCAAAAGATTCAGGCTTTTTAATTATTTCCAGCACACATGAACAGAATGAATATAATACGCATGTTATAAAAAGAATAGGCCGAGTGCGGTGGCTTATGCCTGTAATTTCAATACTTTGGGAGGCCAAGGTGGGCAGATCACGAGGTCAGGAGATCGAGACCATCCTGGCCAACATCGTGAAACTCTGTCTCTACTAAAATCCAAAACAAATTAGCTGGGCAAGATTGCGCGACACTGTAGTCCCACTCGGGAGGCTGAGTCAGGAGAATCACTTGAACCCAGGAGATGGAAATTGCAGTGAGCTGAGATCGTGCCACTGCACTTCAGACTGGTGACAGAGTGAGACTCATCTCAAAATAATAATAGGGCCGGGCGCGGTGGCTCACACCTGTAATCCCAGCACTTTGGGAGGCCAAAGCGGGCAGATCACAAGGTCAGGAGTTTGAGACGAGCCTGGCCAGTATGATAACACCCATCTCTCTCTCTTTTTTTTTTTTTTTTTTCCAAGACAGGGTTTCACCATGTTGGTCAGGCTGGTCATGAACTCCTGACCTCAGGTGATCCGCCTGCCTTGGCCTCCAAAGTGCTTGGATTGCAGGCGTGAGCCACCGCGCCTGGCCAAAACTCCATCTCTAATAAAAACACAAAAATTAGCCAGGCATGGTGGTGGGCGCCTGTAGTCCCAGCTACCCGGGAGGCTGAGGTAGGAGAATTGCTTGAACCCAGGAGGTGGAGGTTGCAGTGAGCCAAGACTGCACCACTGCACTTCAGCCTGGGCAACAGAGTTAAGACTCTGTCTCAAATAATAATAATAATACTAACAAGTACTCATGTATCCGTTATCCAGGTTAGTAATAGCTTATTATCAATTTCCTTGTGTGCCCTACCCCCATTTTCCTTTTCCTTTCTCCTTAAGAGTAACTAGTATTCTATATGTTGTTCTTATCGTTCTCCTGCCTTTTTGTTTCAGTTTTCCTGTGTGTGTGTGTGTGTGTGTGTGTGTGTGTGTGTGTATAGTGTATATATATATATATATACACACACACACACACATATATATATATATATACATACACATATATATATTCCCCCAAAAATAAATTTTTTTGGTTTTTTATTTTGCATGTTATATCATGTTAGATGTAATACTATTCACTCAGTATTAATTTTCGAGATCCATGTTGATGCATGTAATGGTAATTTCTTTTTTTATTGCTTTCTAGTATTCCAATCTATGACTGTATCTCTATCCAATGTTTTGTCAATGGACGTTTGCTTTTCTTGAGACAGTTTTGCTCTTGTTGTCCAAGCTGGAGTGCAATGGCACGATCTCGGCTCACCACAACGTCCACCTCCCGGATTCAAGTAATTCTCTTGCTTCAGCCTCCTGAGTAGCTGGTATTACAGGTATGCACCACCATACCCAGCTAATTTTGTATTTTTAGTAGAGACAGGATTTCTCCATGTTGGTCAGGCTGGTCTCAAACTCTCGACCTCAGGTGATCCACCACCTCAGCCTCACAAAGTGCTGGGATTACAGGCATGAGCTACTGTGCCTAGCTGGACATTTTTTTTTTTTTTTTTTTTGAGACGGAGTCTCGCTCTTGTTACCCAGGCTGGAGTGCAATGGCGCGATCTCGGCTCACCGCAACCTCCGCCTCCTGGGTTCAGGCAATTCTCCTGCTTCACCCTCCTGAGTAGCTGGGATTACAGGCATGCGCCACCATGCCCAGCTGATTTTTTGTATTTTTAGTAGAGACGGGGTTTCACCGTGTTGACCAGGATGGTCTCGATCTCTTGACCTCATGGTCCACCCGCCTCGGCCTCCCAAAGTGCTGGATTACAGGCGTGAGCCACCGCGCCCGGCCTACAGTTTTATTTTTTAATTCATGCTCGGCTAATATGAACATTCTTATTTATATTTCCCAGTGTACATGCAGAAGTGTTTTTCGTTTTGTTTGTCCATTTGTTTGTTTGTTTGGTAGACATGGGGTTTCACCATGTTGAGCAGACTGGCAGTCTGGTTCTCAACTCCTGACTCAAGTGATCCACCTACCTCAGCCTCCCAAAGTGCTGGGATTATAGATGAATGCCACCATACCTGTCAAATTTTTGTAGTTTTAGGAGAGATGGGGTTTTGCCATATTGGCCAGGCTGATCTTGAACTCCTGGCCTCAAGTGATCCGCCTGCCTCAGTCTCCCAAAGTGCTGGGATTACAAGCGTGAACCACTATACCCAGCCTTGCATACTGTTTTTAAGTAGATTTCTTGTTTTTAGATGGATTCATTGTCTTCAGAGTCAAATGATGTGGAGAACTTCGTCTATAACAGGTTTCAGTAGAATAACTGTGCTTGGTTGGTTGTAATGGCTCACGCCTGTAATTCCAATACTTTGAGAGGGTGAGGCTGGCAGATTACCTGAAGTCAGGAGTTCGAGACCAGCCTGGCCAACATGGTGAAACCCCATCTCAAAAATACAAAATTAGCTGGGCATGGTGATGCACACCTGTAATCTCAGCTACTCCAGAGGTTGCGGCAGGAGAATTGCTTGAACCCAGGAAGTGGAGGTTGCAGAGAGACAAGATCATACCATGGCTCATGCCTGTAACCCCAACACTTTGGAAGGCCCAGGTGGGTGGATCACCTGAGGTCAGGAGTTCAAGACCAGCCTGACCAACATGGTGATACCCCATCTCTACTAAAAATACAAAAATTAGCTGGGCATGGTGGTTCCTGGGCTGGAGTACAGTAGTACGATCTTGGCTCATTGCAACCTCTGCCTCCCAGGTTCAAGTGATTCTTCTGTCTTAGCTTCCTGAGTAGCTGAGATTACAGGCACCTGCCACCACGCCCAGCTAATTTTTTGTATTTTTAGTAGAGACGGGGTTTCACTATGTTGGCCAGGCTAGTCTTGAACTTCTGACCTGTGATCCGCCCTCTTCGGCCTCCCAAAGTGCTGGGATTACAGGCATGAGCCACTGCACACAGCCAGGGCTTTTATTTCCTTAATCCTCATGATCAACCCAGGGATGAGATAACATCCTTATTTCACAAATGTAGAAACTAAAGATGAGAATGGCTAGGTAACTTACCTGAGGAAACAGCCTGTGAAGTTGCAAGGCCCAGACGAGGTGCCAGGTCTGTCTGACTTCAAAGCCTGTGGCCTAACCACTGTGCAATATCGAACTCTATGGTCTATGTTCTCCAGAAGTTTATAGTCCAGTAGAATCATGAATAAATGACTTTATAGTAAGGTGCTCTTACAGCAGCCAAAAGGAGCACCTGAGCTGGATTAGTCAAGTCCGAAGGAGATTCTATGATGCTCAGAGCTGAGCCAGAAAGGCTTGGTCATTTTCAGCTGATAAATTATAGATTAGATTTCCTAGAAAAGGAGCCCTTCCTCCTGTATGGCTCTCCCTGCATGTGTCCCCTTCCCTCAGGCCTATATATTAATACATAAAATTAACCCATTATCATAAAATGAAATGAAAGCAAGGATCAGCAGAGGGACGGATTCTGGACGCAAGTGATCATGTTGCTAGGCTAAAATTAATTTTCTCTTTCGGCCGGCAGCAGTGGCTCTCACCTGTAATCCCAGCACTTTGGGAGGCCAAGGCGGGCAGATCACCTGAACTTGGGAGTTTGAGACCAGCCTGACCAACACGGAGAAACCCCGTTTCTACTGAAAATACAAAATTAGCCAGGCGTGGTGGCGCATGCCTGTAATCCCAGCTACTCAGGAGGCTGAGGCAGGAGAATCACGTGAACCTGGGAGGCAGAGGTTGCAGTGAGCTAAGATGGCACCCTTGCAGTTCAGCCTGGGTAATGAGAGGGAAACTCCATCTCAAAAAAAAAAAATTCCATTTTGCTAGTTTTTAATTTGCTTCAAAAAGTACCTGTAGTTTCAGCTACTTGGGAGGCTGAGGCAGGAGGATCACGTGGGCCCAGGAAGTTGAGACTGGCCTAGGAAATATAGTAAGACCTCACCCTATCTTAAAAAAAAAAATGTATAACAAAAATGTCATCACATTACTGTAGAAATAGCACCACCTTGTGGCCCTTGAATAGTTTGTTTTCCACTTTGCTTTGTAAAGACATGGTGCTTTCTCTCCAGTAGATAAAATTGAGTAGCATTGAAGTGGCACTAAGGTGTATTACTCAGATTGCTCTGCTGAAGAAACAAACCTTGAATTCTCAATGGCCTAACACAAAGGATGTTGTGTGTGCTGTGTGCATGTATTTTGCTTTGTTTTTGCTGTTCCTATATTTCTAAAAGGCTTTGCAAGCAAGATTGAAGTCTGGATGGAGGGGCAAAAGTTGACCTTCTTGGGATACACTGCAACATGTAGCTTTTAACATGGGGAGGGAGAGATCATTTATACCTCACACTTCGTTGGCTCTGACTAGAAAGGACACAATGACAAGTTATTTCCATTCATAGGTCTTTAGCCAAAGGAATCACATGACCCCTCCCATTTTTGCAAGGGAGGCTGAGAAAAGTAGAGAACGATTTGGATATTTCTCAAGCATTGCTGCTTCTGCTGTAGAGTTAATTTACAATCATGCATTCTTAGACAAAGCTGGAACAACTCTAGTACTTGACATGCTGTTTGTTTTTTGTTTTGTTTTTTTGACACGGGGATTCGCTCCATTGCCCAGGCTGAGTGCGGTGGCATAATCTCAGGTCACTGCAACCTCCACCTCCTGGGTTCAGGCAATTCTTGTGCCTCAGCCGCCTGAGTAGCTGGGATTACAGGCACCTGCCATCATGCCCGGCTGATTTTTGTATTTTTGGTAGAGGCAGTGTTTCACCAAGTTGTCCAGGCTGGTCTTGAACTCCGGACCTCAAGTGATTCACCTGCCTTGGCCTCCCAAAGTGCTGGGATTACAGGCATGAGATACTGTGCCCGGCTGACAGTTGCTTTACATTAAAATCTTTAAGTGATGGTTCAAAGGTTTCTGGGTATATCTCACTAAGTTTCCTGTAGAGCAGTTTGCTTTTTTTTTTTTTTTTTTTTGAGATGAAGTCTTGCTCTGTCTCCCAGGCTGGAGTGCTGTGGCACGATCTTGGCTCACTGCAACCTCCACCTCCCAGGTTCAAGCAATTCTTGTGCCTCAGCCTCCCCAGTAGCTGGGATTATAGGCGTGTGCCACCATAGCTAATTTTTTTTTGTATGTTTAGTAGAGACGGAGTTTCACCATTTAGATCAGTCTGGTCTCAAACTCCTGACCTTAAGTGATCTGCCCGCCTTGGCCTCCCAAAGAGCTGGGATTACAGGCGTGAGCCACTGCACCCAGCCTACTTTTCTTAGTGAATGCTTTACATACTACCTCATTGCATGTCTTCAATGGCAGATCCTTTTTTTTTCTTTTTAATACTCTGGTATGTATACTGAATGTGGCATATTCTTTATTCCAGGGCAAAGACCTAAGTACTTGTAGTGTGTTAAGTACTTAGAGAAGGAGATACAGCCAGGCGCGATGGCTCACGCCTGTAATCCCAGCACTTTGGGAGGCCAGGGCAGGTGGATCACAAGGTTAGGAGTTCGAGACCAGACTGGCCAAAATGTTGAAACCCCCGTCTCTACTAAAAATGCAAAAATTAGCTGGGCGTGGTGGTACGTGCCTGTAATCCCAGCTACTCAGGAGGCTGAGGCAGGAGAATCACTTGAACCTGGGAAGCGGAGGTTGCGGTGAGCCAAGATCGAACCACTGCACTCCAGCCTGGGTGACAGACTGAGACTCCGTCTCAAAAAAAAAAAAAAAAGGAGATACAAAAATGAATAAAGTCTGACCCCTTCTCTTCCAAGCATGTAGCCTAAGAGACAGGCATGTATAACATAACATGATACAATTCTAAAAAATAGATATTTTGAAGTGATACAAACTTGGATATGAATTCTGGTTCACCATCTACTAACTCTGTGACTTTAATCAAAATTACTCAACTTCCCTAAACCTTGTCTTCCCCATTATAATACAGGGTTAATAATATTCTGCCTATCTTCTAGGATTTCTAGGTTTAAAACTAGTACATGTACAATATTGTATTGTCTAACATCTAATAGATACTCAGTTAACAGCAGTGCCACTCAAGGCAATGTAATAAAACTCCTGTGCAATATAAAAAGAGTGCTATTCATAGACAGGAAAGAGAATTTCTTTTGACTGGAGGTATCTGGCAAATTTTCACTGAGGATGTGACATTTGAATTGAGGCTTGATGAATGGGTAAGATTTAAATGGGGAGAGAGAGCAAGCCACAGTGGCTCACACCTGTAGTCCCTGCACTTTGGGAGACCAAGGCAGGCAGATGACATGAAGCTAAGAATCTGAGACCAGGCTGGCCAACATGGCGGAACGCTGTCTCTACTAAAAATACAAAAATTAGTACAAGTGGTGGTGTGCACTTGCAGTCCTAGCTACTTGGAGGTTGAGGCAGGACAATCACTTGAACCTGGAAGGTGGAGGTTGCAGTGAGTCAAAATTGCACCACTGCATTCCAGCCTGGGCGACAGAGTGAGACTCTTTCTCAAAAAGAAAATTAAATAAATGGGGAGAGACGGAAGTTGAAGTAGAATGAGCAGAAGTAGCTGGGTGTGGTGGTGTGTGCCTGTAGTCCCAGCTACTTGGGAGGCTGAGGTGGGAGGATTGCTTGAGCCCAGGAGTTCTGGGCTGTAGTGCGCTCTGCCAATTGGGTGTCTGCACTAAGTTTGGCATCAATATGGTGACCTCCCAGGAGCGGGGGACCACCAGGTTGCCTAAGGAGGGGTGAACCAGCCCAGGTAGGAAACAAAGCAGGTCAAAACTCCCGTGCTGATCAGTAGTGGGATCGCACCTGTGAATAGCCACTGCACACCAGCCTGGGCAACATAGCGAGACCCTGTCTCTTTAAAAAATATGTATATATAACTGAGTTAATTCTGAATAAAAATAATTAAAATTAAAAAGAAAGAAAGAAAAAAAGGAATTAAAAAAAAAAAAAAAGAACGAGCGGAAGTATCCAAGCAGCAAAGTGACATGTTTTAGCATAGTCATATGGGTACAAATGAAACTAGAAAGGTAGTCAAAGTCATCACAGTGGTCTAGATTATTATGCTAAGGAATTTGAGCCTTATTTTGACATCTTTCTGGAACCATCGAAGCCTTGTTTCTTTGTTTGTTTGTTTTTGTTTTTTGACGGGGTCTCACTACATTTCCCAGCCTGATCTCAAACTCCTGGCCTCAAGCAATCCTTCGACTTTTGTTCCCAAGTAGCTGGGACTACAGGAATGGACCACCACACCTGGCTCCCAAGATTTTTGATTAGTTGAATGTTAAACCTATTATTTGGGAAGCTGAAGGGCTTTGAAAGATGAAACATCAAAGATTTACAGATAAAGATGCCAATTAAAGGCCAGACATGGGTGGCTCATGCCTGTAATCCAAGCAGTTTGGGAGGTTGGGGTGGGCAGATCACTTGACATCAGGAGTTCGTGACCAGCCTGGCCAACATGGCAAAATCCCATCTCTACTAAAAATACAAAAATTAGTTGGTTTCTCATAGAACCAAGAAAAAGAAAAAAAAAAAAATAGTTGGGCATGATGGCGGGTGCCTGTAGTCCCAGATACTCAGGAGGCTGAGGCAGGAGATTGCTTGAAGCCGGGAGGCAGAGATTTCACTGAGCAGAGATTGCACCACTGCACTCTAGCCTGGGTGACAGAGCAAGACTTCATCTAAAAAAAAAAACTAATTAAAAAGTTATGCATTATGATAGTCTTTATCAACCTGTATAGTGGGATGTTAGAATTTATATTGGAGTTTAAGATCGTTTCATAAAATGGATGTAAATTTGAGGAAGAATGGCACAGAAATAACATATTTTCTGCTTTCAAAAGCTGGTTGGTAAGCCAGGCACAGTGGCTTACACCTGTCATCCCTGCACTTTGGGAGTCTGAGGCACGAGGATCACTTGAGCCCAGGAGTTGGAGAGTGGCCTGGGCAACATAGCTGCTGTCTACATAGACCTTGTCTACCAAAAATGAATGATCCGGGCATGGTGGCAGGCGCCTGTAGTCCCAGCTATTCAGGAGGCTGAAATGGGAGGATCACTTGGGTCTGGGAGGTCAAGGCTTCCATGCGTCATGATCACACCACTGCACTCCAGCCTGGGTGATAGAGCAAGACCCTGTCTCAAAAACAAACAAACAAACAAAAAAAAAAAAAAAAAAAAAAAAGAGAGAAGAGAGAGAAGCTGCTTGGTGAGACTGTAAAATACAGGTAGCTTTCATGTTATAATCTATTTACTAAGCAATTCCCTTATTACACTCTCTCTTATATTTATTTATATGTATTATATGTCAGATTTGTCTCCTGACATGCCCCCTTCCCCTCCCTGTTGGTTCAGAGGTTTCAGTGTACAGTCCACTGAGTTGCATATAGAGCAGTTTACTTTCACTTAGCTGCGTATTTGACATACTCCCTTATTACATGTCTCTAATGAAAGATTCTTTATTCCAGGGCACAATTAGCAGGAAAATTGTTACAGGGTGTGTAATTATAGCTATCACATAGTGAGGAGCATTGCACTGATCCCTTCATGACTGAGGTGACTGACAGCTGAGAATTACACAGTATTGGCAACCATTCATCACTGTGCAAGCGCATTTAAAGAGCTTTCCTGCTTCAGGCTTGTTAGTGGCTATGCTATTTTTACTCCTGAATAATCTCTGACAGAATTATTTGTTTCCATATGGGACAGATCCCTGATAAGGCAATACACAGGCTGGAACAGATACAGAATATGAATAATGTCATTGGATTTAGTGAATATAACTAATAACAAGGATCCTTTTTACATAGAAGGAAAATGTACATTAGTGACATCCCTGTTGCAGACATGGCTCACATTTGCAGTGCTACAGCAACCATAAAAAGTTTGATAACCCAAAACACTGAAATGGTTTCTTTCATAGTTGGACCCTGAACGTTTTTTAAACATGAGGACCCAGCCATGCCAAAGCATTGCTGCTCACCTAGATAAGCAGGTTCCAGTTGATAGCCCCAGAGCTATTTCTCACACCAATGCTAATAAACTGACGAGTTACTAATGCGTATATGGGGTTTCTCAGGCTAATAGTAGCTGGCCAGATGCTGTGGCTCATGCCTATAATCCCAGCACTTTGGGAGGCCAAGGCAGGCTGATCATGAGGTCAGGAGTTCAAGACCAGCCTGGCCAACATAGTGAAATCCCATTTCTTTATTTTATTTTATTTTTTTAGAGAACTCCTAAGTCTCAGAAACCCCATTTCTACTAATAAAAAAAAAAAGAAGAAGAAAGAAAAGAAAAAGAACCTGTGTCGATTCATCAGATAGGCAGTGCACCTGAGATAGCACTCTGGAACCCAGATTTTCCCTGTCCCTGTCTGATACTTTGGTAACATACACTGACCAGCTCGGTCTGTATCTGTTCCTATGTAATCCCTACTAGTGAACTCACCTAGTGCCATGGATTTTGCTGAGCATGGACTTGTCGAATACTCAATACTTATTAAGTTCAATTTCTTTCTTTTTCTTTTTTGAGACCGAGTCTCACTCTGTCAACCAGGCTGAAGTGCAGTGGTGCGATCTCAGCTAACTGCAACCTCTGCCTCCTGGGGAGATTCAAGCGATTCTCCTGCCTCAGCCTCCCAAGTATCTGGGACTGCAGGCGCCCACCACCACACCTGGCTATTTTTTTTTTTTAATATATGTTTGTATTTTTAGTAGAAACTGGGTTTCACCATGTTAGCCAGCATGTTCTTGATCTCCTGACCTCATGATCCTTTCACCTCAGCCTCCCAGCGTTCTGGGATTACAGGCCTGAGCCACCGTGCCCAGCCTATTTTATTTTTTTTGAGACAGAGTCTCACTGTGTTGCCAGGCTAGGGTGCAATGGCCCCATCTTGGCTCACTGCAACCTCCACCTCCTGGGTTCAGGCAATTCTCGTGCCTCAGCCTCCTGAGTAGCTGGGATTACAGGCACCTGCCACCATGCCCAGATAACTTTTTTTTGTATTTTTAGTAGAGATTGGGTTTCATCATGTTAGTCAGGCTGTTCTCAAACTCTTGACCTTGTGATCTGTCCACGTCAGCCTCCCAAAGTTACAGGCGTGAGCCACCGCGCCCAGCCCAGAACCCAGTTTTTCTAATAACCAGTCTGTGCTATTTTGCAGCTTTGTAAGTGGATTTCCTAGTGTCCAGAGAGGGAACTAACTTGATTTGTTATGAGAAGAGCAGCATTTAAAGTGAAATTTATCTGCAGAAGATCAGGATTCCAGCAGTATCTAGTGTTACATTTTCTAGCCCAGTTCCCCATTAGACTGCACATTGATTTCTTTTTTGTTGCTGCCTCTCATAAATGAAATTAATTTGTGGTCTGTGCCGTAATGTGAAGAACCAGCGGCTTTCTTTCCCTGCCCCTACCCTCTGAGTCTTCCCATCTTAATACAGGCTATGTGGAAGGAAAAAAATAATCTCCCATTACTCAAAACACAATCTCAGCAGGGTATGTTTTAAATATATCTGTAGCTTTTATCTATTTTCACAAACACAAAATGAAACAGAATGAATGAAGCCACTGAAGTGTCTTTCACCTTTCTCTGTAATTGTAGTCCCTTTATCTGCCAGTTCCTCTGGGGTTTCTATGGAAACAGCAGCATGCAGATGATCTTGTCACGTGACTGGAGTGTCTCTATATATGGCACAGAAGAATCCAGATGGCAAGAGCTGTCTCTGCTATCCCTACATCTACGGTTTACTTTGCCGAGCAATTGGCATCATCATTTAGGCTACCACCTTTATATATACATACTGGGTTTGGGGACAGCAACGAGCTTTCTTGGCTAAGATAAAAAATGAGACCAGGTACAGTAGCTCATGCCTGTAATCCCAGCACTTTGGGAGGGCAAGGTGGGAGGATCACTTGAGCCAGGGGTTTGAGACTAGCCTGGGTGGCAGAATGAGGCCCCAACTCTACAAAAAAAAAAAATTTTTTTTGTAAGATGGACTTTCACTCTGTTGCCCAGGCTGGAGTGCAGTGGCGTGATCTCAGCTCACTGCAACCTCCACCTCCCAGGTTCAAGCAATTCTCCTGCCTTAGCCTCCTGAGTAGCTGGGACTATAGGCACCTGCCGCCACACCTGGCTAATTTTTGTATTTTTAGTAGAGACGGGGTTTCACCATATTGGCCAGGCTGGTCTCAAACTCCTGACCTTGTGATCCACCCACCTCGGCCTTCCAAAGTGCTGGGATTATAGGCATGGGCCACCGTGCCTGCCCCAAAACATTTTTTTTAGTTACTGGTGCATAGTGTCATGTGCCTATAGTCCCAGCTACTCAAGAGGTTTAGGTGTAAGGATCACTTCAGCCCAGGAGGTCAAGGCTACAGTCAGCAGAGATGGGGCCACTGAACTTCAGCCTGGGCAGCAGGCTGTCTCAAAACAATGGGAGAGGCCGGGCAGGGTGGCTCACGCCTGTAATCTCAGCACTTTGGGAGGCCAAGGCAGGCGGATCACCTGAGATCAGGAGTTCAAGACCAGCCTGGCCAACATGGTGAAACCCTGTCTTAAAAAAACAAACAACAACAACAACAAAAACAATGGGAGATATATTTTTCAGCTTTAAGAGAAGAGTAGTCTAGGCATGGTGGCTCACGCCTGTAATCCCAACATTTTGGGAGGCCAGAGTGGGAGGATCACTTGAGCTCAGTAGTTCAGGACCAACCTGGGCAACATAGCAAGATCTCATCTCTACCAAAAAAGTCAAAAATTTAGCCAGGTGTGGTGGTGCACACCTGTGGTCCCAGCTGCGGATGAGGCTGAGGCAGGAGGATCTCTTGTGCCTGAGAAGTGGAGGCTTCAGTGAGCCGTGATTGCACCATGGCGCTCCAGGCTGCGTAATCGAGCAAGACCCTGTCTCAAAAAAACAAAAGACATAAAGACATGAGTGAATAGCAGGCCATATCCACTTTTCAAAATCTTGGTCACAGATAAAAAGACAAGACTTCTTATCTTGTAATAGATGGCTCATGCCTATAATTGCAGCATTTTGGAAGGCCAAGGCCGGCGGGAGGTCAGGAATTGGAGACCAGCTTGGTCAACATGGTGAAACCTATCTCTATTAAAAACACAAAAAAATTAGCTGGGCATGGTGGTGGGGATGCCTGTAGTCCCAGTTACTTGGGAGGCTGAGACAGGATCTAATTGCTTGAACCCAGGAAGCAGAGGATGCAGTGAGCTGAGATTGCACCACTGCACTCTAGCCTGAGCAGCAGAGTGAAACTCCATCTCAAAAAAAAAAGTTTGAAATTACCTGTTAAATCCTACATCAGTTCGATTGTTTTGTTAGGATTTTTGTTTGTTTGTTTTTTTGAGACAGAGTCTCACTCTTGTTGCCCAAACTGGAGCGCAATGTCGTGTTCTTGGCTCACTGCAACCTCCACCTCCTGGGTTCAAGTGATTCTCCTGCCCCAGCCTGCTGAGTAGCTGGGATTACAGGCACATGCCACCGTGGCTGGCTAATTTTTTTTTATTTTTAGTAGAAACAGGGTTTCACCATGTTAGCCAGGCTGGTCTTGAACTCCTGACCTCAGGTGATATGCCCGCCTCGGCCTCCCAAAGTGCTGGGATTACAGGCGTGAGTCACCGCTCCTGGCCAGGATTTCTTTTAAAAATATCAACACCAATAGCTCATGCCCTTAATCCTGGCACTTTGGGAGACTGAACCAGGCAGATCACTTCTGGCCAAGAGTTCAAGATGAACCTGGTCAACATGATGAAACTCCATCTCTACTAAAAATACAAAAATGAGCCGGACAGGGTAGCCCATGTTTATTCTATCATCACAGCTACTTGGGAGGCTGAGGCAGGAGAATCGCTTGAACCCAGGAGGCAGAGGTAGCAGTGAGCTGAGATCATACCACTGCACTCCAGCCTGGGGACAGAACGAGACTACATCGCAAAAAAAAAAACAGAACAAAACAAAGAAGAACAAACAAAAATATAAATACTATTGACAGTAGAAGTGGCCCTTCTAGTCATGTTTTCTTTAACAAACATGTACTTTAGATGGAGAGAAGGGAACAGTAAAGCCCAGTCTTTGCCATTCATTTCTGTGCAAACCAGGACTGGCTGATACTACATATTCCAGATGGTAAGATCTTCTTGTCTTTTCTTCTCTCTGTTAGATTCAGTTATCCTGTTACTGTGGTAGCCTTGCAGCTCTAATTTGCTAACAGGGATCTGATAGCTAAAGAAGAAAGCTTTGCCAGTCACGATGGCTCATCCCTGTAATCCCAGCACTTTGGAAGGCCGAGGCCAGAATATTGCTTAAACTTAGGAGGTGGCTGCAATGAGCTGTGATCGCACCACTGCACTCTAGCTTGGGCAACAAAGCAAGACCCTGTCTCAAAAAAAAAAAAAAAAAAGAAACAAAAGAAAAAAGAAAGGAAAGAAAAGCCTTTGCTCCTGATGTAGAGCAGTCTGAACTCATTCGTCATGATTTCTTCGGGATGTTACTGCCAAGCAGATTACAAGGTGAAGTCAATGTGACAAAAGGAAATTGGGCTAAAAGCTTCCTGAAGCCTTTTGATACTTAGCAGTCCTCCTTTTGATATTTAACACCCATGAGCATAAACTCCTGCCTTAGAAGCCACCACGGATTTTTTTTTTTTTTTTTGCCTTCGGTTAACAGTTCTGAGTACCCATAGAGCCTTTTACTATTTGTCAGCATTCTAGAATCATCAGTATGGATTGTCAAAACTTAAGGGATATTACACTTTGCGTATATCCCTTTTTTGTTAAATGTTGTGTGCATCCACATATTTTTTTTTTTTTCTTTTTGAGATGGAGTCTTGCTCTATTTCCGAGATTTTTACTCACTGCTACCTCTGCCTCCCGAGTTAAAGCGATTATCCTGCTTCAGCTTCCCCAATAGCTGGGATTACAGGCACCCACCACCACGCCTGGCTAATTTTTGTATTTTTAGTAGAGACAGGGTTTCGCCATGTTGACCAGGCTGGTCTCAAACCCCTGATCTCATGTGATCCGCCTGCCTCGGCCTCCCAAGGTGCTGAGATTACAGGCATGAGCCACTGCGCCCAGGCATTTTTTGTTTTGTTTTATTTTGTTTTTTGAGACAAAGTCTGGCTTTGTAACCCAGGCTCGAGTGCAGTGGTGCAATCTTGGTTCACTGCAACCTCCACGTCCCGGGTTCAAGCAATTCTCCTGCCTCAGCCTCCTGAGTAGCTGGGATTACAGGTGCACCCCACTACGCCCGGCTAATTTTTGTATTTTTAGTAGAGACGATGTTTCATCATGTTGGCCAGGCTGGTCTTGAACTTTTGACCTTAGGTGATCCGCCCTCCTCAGCCTTCCAAAGTCCTGGGATTACAGGCGTGAGCCACCTCGCCCATCATTGCTTTTATATTCTTTTTTTTTTTTTTTTTTTTTGATGGAGTCTTATTCTGTTGCCCAGGGTGGAGTGCAGTGGTACAATCTCATTGCAACCTCCGCCTCCCAGGTTCAAGTGATTCTCCTGCCTTAGCCTCCTGAGCAGCTGGGATTACAGGCACCTGCCACCATGCCCGGCTAATTTTTTTGTATTTTTAATAGGATGGGGTTTCACCATGTTGGCCAGGCTGATTTTGAACTGGTGACCTCAAGTGATCCGCCCTACTTAGCCTCCCAAAGTACTAGGATTACAAGCATAAGCCACTGCACCTGGCCTGATTTATATATTAATTCTAATGATAATGTTTAGTCTAAGATGGACCTGACAAACCAGGCACAGTGGTTCAACAGCACTTTCAGAGACTGAGGCAGAAGGATTGCCTGAGCTTAGGAGTTTAAGGTTACAGTGAGCTGTGATCTCACCACTGCCTTCTAGCCTGGGCAACTGAGCAAGACCCTGCAAAAAAAAAAAAAAAAAAAAAAAAAGGTAAAGAAAGAAAAGAAATATATATTGGAAACTAAAGTCATTTTCCATAACTTAAAGGGGTTGGGCTATTTCCAGTTGAATATAGTTTCTGCCTAGTTTGTTTTCTTCTGCCTTTTTTAAAGCTCATCTTTGGGTGAAAAATTGCCGGGAACTTCTGCAGTCCAACTACAACAAACAGCGCTTTGATCAACCTTTAGAGGCTTCAACCTGGCTGAAGAATTTCAAAACTACAAATGAGCGCTTCCTGAACCAGGTGACTAGACTCCTAGAAGTTGAGTGCTAGGTAGTCTATATGGATTCTGTCCTGCTTGTGCCCTGAGTACCAACAGACTATGGAGACCTGATATTGGAGTTGGAATAACTGTATCATTTTTAATTTCTTTCATATGTTTTGCTTACAGTGGGCTTGCAACTTGAAACTCATTTATTCATGTGAAATAAAGAGGCAGCCGGGCATGGTGGCTCACGCCTGTAATCTCAGCACTTTGGGAGGCTGAGGCGGGCGGATCACCTGAGGTCGGGGGTTCAAGACCAGCCTTACCAACATGGAGAAACCCCATTTCCATAAAACATGCAAAATTAGCTGGGCGTAGTGGCACATGCCTGTAATCCCAGCTACTCGGGAGGCTGAGGCAGGAGAATCGCTTGAACCGAGACCTGGGAGGCAGAGGTTGCAGTGAGCCAAGATCATGCCACTGCATTCCAGCCTGGGCAACAAGAGTGAAACTCATCTTAAAAAAAAAAAAAATGAGGCTAGATGGTCTAAGCAGAGGAGATCAGAAGCATCAACCACCCCAATCATGCTGGTTTGGGGTGGTCGGTGTTTTCTCTCAGTGACCGTTAATCTCAAGAAGGATAGCAGTTCTAGGGCCAGAGGCTATGTGGCTTATCCCGGGGGGAGTATCTTCAGGTATACAATTATGTCTTAGTTGAGGTTTTTTTTTTTTTTTTTCTGAGACAGAGTCTCGCTCTGTAGCCCAGGCTGGAGTGCAGTGGTGTGATCTCAGCTCACTGCAATCTCCACCTCCTAGGTATCGGTTCAAGCGATTCTCCTGACTCAGCCTTCCTAGTAGCTGGGATTACAGGTGCCCACCACCATGCTCAGCTAATTTTTGTATTTTTAGTAGAGATGGGGTTTCACCATGTTTGTCAGGCTGGTCTTGAACTCTTGACCTTGTGATCCACCCACCTTGGTCTCCTAAAGTGCTGGGATTACAGGCGTGAGCCATTGTGCCCGGCTGAGGGTTTTTAAAAAAATCGTTGTCAGTTGTTTCAGGAGAACAATTGAGAAAAGCACGTGATGATCTCTTCTCTCTTTCTGTCCAATGTCAGATTGCCGCAGAGGAATTAGCACTTGTTCACAACCTGAGGAAAATGATGAAAAACGATTGGGTAGGTGCATATGATGCCTAACATTTCAGAAAGCAATGTGTTTTCATTTTAAACATGCTCTACTGTTTCATTGCTAATTAAATAAGATAATAACTTACCGTCTATAAAATCAGAGACTTTCCAGTCTCACCACTGCCTTCCAGCATTCTAAAATCTAGACTTTCCAGTCTCTGATTTTATAGACGGTAAGTTATTATTTAATTCCCTTGTCTGTACCAAGTTAGAAATAAGGCCTGAATTAAAATCTGTGTATGTGGTTTATAATCTTTCCACTTAACTGGAGTAAGTTTATTCAGAACCACTTTATTTAAATATTGGCCTAATTTTATTTTGCTTGCAGTCACTTAAAGTGTTTTTGTATTTCCTTACCATCTTTGGAAAAGAGTGTAAGACCCAAAAGTATGTCCTGATAAATTTAAAATCAGGCAGCAGTTTATTATCTGAGCCAAATCTGTAATAACCAATTTAGTTGCCATTTAACTGTTCTAGACTACACTTCTGTAACACTATATGCCCAAGAAAGAAAAAAAAATCTACAGATGATACAATTGCAGTTTTCTATCCTATTCAACTTTTTCCAGTTCAGCCTTTTCTCCTTTATTTCAGCATGGAGGCACCAAAGAAAAATTTGTTTCTCCCTAGATTGTTATTCCGTCCAAAGTAATATCTTTTTTTTTTTTTTTTTGAGACAGAGTCTTGCTCTGTTGCCAGGCTGGAGTGCAGTGGCGCGATTTCGGCTCACTGCAACCTCCGCCTCCCAGTTTCAAGCAATTCTCCTGCCTCAGCTTTCCGAGTAGCTGGGACCCAGGCGCGCCACCACGCCCAGCTAATTTTTGTATTTTTTAGTACAGACGGGGTTTCACCATGTTGACCAGGATGGGCTCGATCTCTTGACCTCGTGATCCATCCGCCTCGGCCTCCCAAAGTGTTGGGATTACAGGCCAACGGATACATACTCTATTTCCATAAGGGGTTAGATACACAGAGCTACATACATTAATGATAGAGATAAGATAACTAGGCCAGTCCACATGGTATTAGTCATGATCCGTGTGACTTATGAAGGGATGAGGGGCATGGGAGGCTCTAGGGGAGCTTCTGCTTTCCTGGCAAGGTTTTATTTTTGTTCAGGGAGGTATCAGCCAGTGGAGAAATCTGTGAGAAGGGATAAGATGCCGGGCGCGGTGGCTCACGCCTGTAATCCTAGCACTTTGGGAGGCTGAGATGGGTGGATCACCTGAGGTCAGGGGTTCAAGACCAGCCTGGCCATTATGGTGAAACCTCATCTTTAAAAAAATTTAAAAATAGGCCGGGCGCGGTGGCTCACGCCTGTAATCCCAGCGCTTTGGGAGGCCGAGGCGGGTGGATCACGAGGTCAAGAGATCGAGACCATCCTGGTCAACATGGTGAAACCCCGTCTCTACTAAAAAAAAAATTTAAAAATAAAAAATTTTTTTTAAAAAAAGAGAAGGGATAAGACGCAGGAGAAGTAGGGAGCAGGGCCTTCCGTGGCCTGCGCCAGGGTACACCCACGTGAGCGGCGGAGACAGCGCCCAGCCCACTCCAGCCCAGAGCAGGAGCACCAGCGTGGCCTGTGGAGCCAGGCCCCTCACATGCAACCACTGAGAAGCCAGACTGGGTCACACCTAGGAAGACGGAGGAAAGGATTGGCGAACCGCTCCTCCAATGGGAAGGGCTGTATTTGCGGACCAATAGGGCGCCGAGAATGACACGCGTCCGCGGGCCTGCCAAGCCAATCGGCTAGCAGCAGCGAGCGGCGGGCGGGGCTGGGGAGCCGCAGCCCAGTGGAGCAGCGCGGCATGGCGGGCGGGGCCCGGGAGGTGCTCACGCTGCAGTTGGGACATTTTGCCGGTTTCGTGGGCGCGCACTGGTGGAACCAGCAGGTGAGGTCTGCCGCCAGCTGCCCCCGCGGAGCCCTTCGGGATCTACAGTCCCGACGTTCAGCCGGCCTGCCTCATCCTCTCTGCCTCCCCAGGATGCTGCCCTGGGCCGAGCGACCGATGCTAAGGAGCCGCCGGGAGAGCTGTGCCCCGATGTCCTGTATCGTACGGGCCGGACGCTGCATGGCCAGGAGACCTACACGCCGCGACTCATCCTCATGGATCTGAAGGGTGAGGTGGTGGCAGGGTCAGCCGATGCCCCGTGTTTCCCTTCCGTGTGCCGAGTCCCTGCCCTGCCGTTCGCTTCAAGACCCTCCCACCTTCCTGAGCTCAAGGACCAGAGATAAGGAGCTGAGCACAATGTGCCAGCATCCGAGGGGCGCAGGACGGCAAAACTTTATTCTGCTCCAGAGCCATCTCGGGAACAGGCTGCTAGGCCCTGAAGACAGTGAGGACTTGAACTACAGCATTCCTTTCGGACCGCTGGATGTAGTTTTTGACCCCAGTCCCATAGCTAATGAGTAAGCTGGGAACGGAAATATAGAATCTGTATTATCCTAGGCCTAGGTTCCCCCCCACCCCAACTGGTATATATCCCAGAAAGCTTAGAAGAGCCAAGTGCTGGAGAGATGGTGACAGCAGCTGTCACGTGTTCAGGAAGTTTAGCTAGAGGGGTAGGGTGCCCCAGGCTTTGACCTAACATTGTCTGTTATTTCTGTGCAGGCAGTTTGAGCTCCCTAAAAGAGGAAGGTGGACTCTACAAGGACAAACAGCTGGATGCTGCAATAGCATGGTGTGTAATTGATGAGAGGGGTGGGGAACATGTATGTACATAGAATGCTGGAAAACTCATCAGAGTGTGGTTTCTCTGATCAATCTCCAATCTCTTTCAGGCAGGGGAAGCTCACCACACACAAAGAGGAACTCTACCCCAAGAACCCTTATCTCCAGGACTTTCTGAGTGCAGAGGTGAGGGCCTCTGCCCTGAACTTTTTAACCCAGTGCTACAACCCGAGGGCCTCCATAGGGGCAGGTAGAAGAGGATTTTACTCACTTTAAATGCCTTAGAATGGTATTTTGGGAAAAAGCACATCTTTTCCTAAGGACCGCGACTCCCTGAACAGAAAGGAGGCTGTGTGGTGTGGTCAGCCAACTCGAGGATAAACCAACCTTTGCCTCTAAACTGCCTGGAACTAAATGAGGGTTTTTCTCACCTCTCCCAGGGAGTGCTGTGTAGTGATGGTGTTTGGAGGGTCAAATCCATTCCCAATGACAAAGGTGAGACTTCCCCAGATACTGGTGGATGGGGGTCTGGGGGGAGCAGAAATGTGGAGAAAGATACATTTCCTCTACTTGTCTTCAGGTCCCCCACCACTCACCACATCTACAACTCCAACACCACTTATCCCTACAGAGGGCAGCATCAGGGTTTGGTCAGACTTCCTCAGAGTCCATCTCCACCCCCGGAGCATCTGTATGATTCAGAAGTACAATCACGATGGGTATGGAGGCCCCAGAGGCTGTGAGGCAAGAAACTTGGGTCCCCACCAATGCTGGATGAGGTTCTTGAGGCCATCTTCCCTGCCCTCCCCCAGGACAAGAGGTTGAGGAGTTGAGAGGAAGAGATGCAAGTCTTGGGTCGTGTTTATTTGTGGCAGGGAAGCAGGTCGGCTGGAGGCTTTTGGCCAAGGGGAAGGTGTCCTAAAGGAACCCAAGTACCAGGAAGAGCTGGAGGACAGGCTGCACTTCTACGTGGAGGAATGTGACTACCTGCAGGTCGTGGCGTGGCTATGTGTACCCTAGGGTGGAAGCTCTTCTCATCCTCCTCCCTAACTATCTTTCGTCACTCACTTCTGCCCAGGGCTTCCAGATCCTGTGTGACCTGCACGATGGCTTCTCTGGGGTAGGCGCTAAGGCCGCAGAGATGCTGCAAGATGAATATTCAGGGAGGGGAATAATAACGTGGGGCCTGCTACCTGGTCCCTACCATCGTGGGGTGAGTGGGACTTGGAGGAGTAAGCGGTCACACGGTGGGGAGGGAGAAACGAGAATCCCAGTGGGAAAGTTGCTTAATGCAGACTGCTCTTTTTCTTCCCCAGGAAGCCCGGAGAAACATCTATCGTCTATTAAACACAGCTTTTGGTCTCGTGCACCTGACTGCTCACAGCTCTCTCGTCTGCCCCTTGTCCCTGGATGGGAGCCTGGGCCTGCGACCTGGGCCACCTGTCAACTTCCCTTACCTGCATTATGATGTAAGGCTCAGTGCTCTTGTTCTGACTGCAGCTGGCTATGGGGCCTCCTCATATTCCCAAGTCAGCCGCTGTCTGTAACTGGCTCTGTTCCTGAGGCCTGAGCTTGAACTCAGCTGTGATGTGGCCGCTCAGGTCACACTGTCCTGTGCTTGTCCAGCCTGGGGCCAAATGTACCCCTGCTTCATCCCCTGGATCTCTCTGCCATTAATATTCTGCCTCCACACTCTTCCCGGCCCGAGGCCAAGTGCCCCTCTTGGTGTCTTGTTACAGGCCACTCTGCCCTTCCACTGCAGTGCCATCCTGGCTACAGCCCTGGACACATTCACTGCTCCTTATCGCCTGTGCTCCTCCCCAGTTTCCATGGTTCAGCTGGCTGACATGCTGAGCTTCTGTGGGAAAAAGGTACGAAGCTTTGGGAGGGGTTGGCTCAGTGCTGAGGAAGTCCTGTAACCTGTTCTCTTCCTTATCTTTAGGTGGTGACAGCAGGAGCAACCATCCCTTTCCCCTTGGCTCCAGGCCAGTCCCTTCCTGACTCCCTGATGCAGCTTGGAGGAGCCACCCCATGGACCCCGCTGTCTGCATGTGGTGACCTTTCTGGAACACGTTGCTTTGCCCAGTCAGTGGTGCTGAGGGGTATAGACAGAGCCTGCCACACAAGGTGAGAACTGTTGGTCCTTAGGACCCCTTGTCAGATTTTTGTTTCATGTCCTTTTCTCCCTGGTTTCTCTGGGCCATTCTAATGATAGTGTTCCCTCCCCACCCCTTAGAAAAGGCAAAAAAAAGTCTCTGAACATCTTGATCCAGCTGATGGCCTGAGAACATAAGAATCCTTTTTTTTTGAGACAGAGTCTTAGTCTGTAGCCCAGGCTGGAGTGCAGTCCTGCACTCCAATCTCGGCTCACTGCAACCTCCGCTCCTTGGGTCCTGGTTCAAGCAATTCTCCTGCCTCAGTCTCCGGAGTAGCTAGGATCACAGGCATGCGCCAGAATGCCCAGCTAATTTTTATATTTTTAGTAGAGTCTGAGTCTCACCATGTTGGCCAGGCTGGTCTTGAACTCCTGACCTCATGATCTGCCCACCTTGGCCTCCCAAAGTGCTGGGATTACAGAAGAACATAAGAATTCTTAGTTTCTGGTTGGGCGTGGTGGCTCACACCTGTAATCCAAGCACTTTGGAGGCCAAGGCGGGCGGATCACCCGAGGTCGGGAGTTCAAGACCAGCCTGACCAATATGGTGAAACCCCGTCTTTAAAACAAAACAAAACAAAAAGAATTCTTAGTTTCTTATTTATGCTGCTATAGTCTAACAGCGGTTTTGGCTTTGTTCTGGCAGTCAGCTCACCCCAGGGACTCCTCCACCCTCCTCCCTGCACGCGTGTACCACTGGGGAGGAAGTGTTGGCCCAGTATTTACAGCAGCAGCAGCCTAGAGTCATGAGGTCAGTGTAACAGTTCGCTCCCGCCCTTCTTGCCAACCTCAGCCCTCCCTTGACTTCACTTAACGGCTGTTCTCTGCCCCACAGTTCTTCCCATCTGCTGCTGACTCCCTGCAGGGTGGTTCCTCCTTACCCCCACCTCTTCTCAAGCTGCAGTCCGCTGGGTATGGTTCCAGATGGTTCCCTGAAGGGAGCAGGTATGTGAGAGATGAAGAAAACAGATTTCAAGTATGGGAGAGTTTTTACTGTCTCCTTCCCTGGATTAAAAGTGCTTAAGAGGTCCACAGTTAACTATTCCTTTATTCACCCTATGGCTCCCAAGAAGTGTTCTTCCTCTGGAGTACTGGTGTACTAAGGGGGCAGTACACAAAATTTATTGAGTTTACAATCAAGACTACCAAGGGTGGACTTCCTTATCAGTTTGACAGAGCCCTGGGGTAGAATAATCATCCATCTACAGGTCTGGCTTTTGTCTCCCTCCACAGCAGTGGAGAGCATCCCAGTGTTTGGGGCACTGTGTTCCTCTTCGTCCCTGCACCGGGCTCTGGAAGCCTTGGCCGGAGACCTCACCAAACTCGACTTGCGGCGCTGGGCCAGCTTCATGGATGCTGGAGTGGAGCACGATGACGTAGCAGAGCTGCTGCAGGAGCTGCGAAGCCTGGCCCAGTGCTACCAGGACGGTGACTGACAGCCTCGTGGGCTCAAGTTCCCAGTGTGGGGGAGGCGCTAGCTTGCAATAACAACGGCTGGATGCAGGTGTCTTCGTGCAGAGGAGCTGTGTCGCAAGACTAGCTACACCAACATACGTACTTATTACATTTAGAAACCCTGTGATTAGACCACGGAACAATAAATATGTGCCATCAGACCAAGAAAAGGTAGAGAAAGGACCTGAGCTCCACTCTCGATGCTATTTACAGAGCACATCCCTAAGGTTTTCATAAAAGACCTTGAAGGATGCCTAGGATGGCACAGCCCCTGGGCCTGACTCCAACCTCCAGCCTTTGTCCTCATCCTGGGCTCCTGCTGTCCAGCTTTGTAAACTGGGTGCAAGGGTTGTACAAGGAGAGTACAGCTCCCCTCCTCCCCGGTGTCAGGGCGCCTGTTGGGTTTGGTCCTGTGTAGATGATACCCAAGCATTCCCAGAGTCTCATTCATCCAGCTCCTCTTCAGATAGAAGGTCCCCATGGTCAGACAGCTGGTCTGCATTGCTGGTACTGGTCGCATCATCCTCATCCTCAGAGCTGGCCTCACACGCAGTGTGGAAGAGCTGCATGAGTTCTCAAAAACGGTGGGAAACCTGAGAAAGGAGGAGGGTGTATTCACTGAGCCTGAGAAACAGGTTAACATCTACGAAGCACTTCAGCCTTATTTGGGAACTTTTATTTATTCTACACAGCAAGGCTGGGAGAGCGATGTCTTTATAGATAAGGACACTAAGAAGCTAAAGGTTTTGCCCAAAGTCACACGCCTCCTAAAAACAAAACTAGAATGGAAACTCAGAGCTTCTACCTCAAAATCCTGGCTGGGTGCAGTAACTCACGCCTGTAATCCCAGTGCTTTGGGAGGCTGAGGCGGGCACATCACCTGAGGTAGGAGTTCAAGACCAGCCTGGCCAACATGGTGAAACCCTGTCTCTACTAAAAATAAATAAATCAGCCAGGCATGGTGGTGGGCAGCTGTATTCCCAGCTACTTTGGAGGCTGAGGCAGGAGAATCACTTGAATCCAGGAGGCGGAGGTTGCAGTAAGCTGAGATCACACCACTGCGCTCCAGCCTGGGCAACAAGAGTGAAACTCTGTCTCAAATAAAAAGTCCTCAAAATCCAGTGTCCTTTCTGTTCTAGAACCACGACCAGCCTGATGAGTCGAGCTTTTCCTTAGATCAGACCTTTACAATAACCACTTAGTGTCCTGGCTCTGAAAACTCCTCCTTTGGTCTTTGTCTTAGTTGGCCACCTTGTCCTCTCTTTGCTGGGCCTTCTCCCTCTCTAGCCCACTTACCTCAGCAGGGGTCTTATTTCCCAGCTGCTGGGAGATGATGCTGAAGGTCTGTGGCTGTGCCCCTTGCTCCTGGCACATGGTGAGGATCACACGGTCAGCTTCCCTGTAACCCAGGTATCATGGTTAATCCTAGGGAGCCACATGGATGTGGTCTATGCTCTTTTCCAAACACGTCACCCACCCGTACCTACCTTGTCCATAGGACCACCTTTTCCCCCGTGGAGCTGACCTTGCTGTTGTTGGCACACACTGTAGCTTCTGTGGCCTTTGGCTGCTGCTCCCCCTCTGGACCCTTGCCCTGTGTTCCACTGTCTTTAGCCAAACCCCCTCTAGGGGCTTTGGGAGAAGTCTCTGAGGTGTCAATTCCTGATGGAGATTCATGAACAGGGGACGTCCTGTCTCTTGTCTTCACCCTAGCTCTGCTTGAGGGCAGCCATCTCTCTTGAGTGTCTGGTTTCCCGGACACATGTCTTCTCCCTGCATCTCTGGTCTTTGAGGAAACAGGACTCAGGAAGGAAGCGGGGGGTTCCACGGTACCAGGCAATTTCTCAGTTTCGGATGCATCCCAGACCAGCATCAAAGCCTCGGACTCACCCACTGCCTTTTGGCCCTCTCTCTCTTTCTGAAGTCTGGGGGATGCCTTGGGGCAGGGGAGAACCTCAGGCCCAATCTGGTTTCTCTTAACAGTGTATAGTACAGCTCCAGTTTTGGGGGGAAACTGAAGAGTCTCTGGTGAATGAGGTGGTGGGCCATCCAGGAGCCGCTCTGTAAGAGTCACTTCTCGAGGGGACGGCAAAGTGCCCCCCACTGCCAATCCTGCTCAGGAGGAAAATAAGGATCTCAGGGTACTGTCAGGATCGAGATGCACCTAAGCACGAGAAATTACCACAGGGTCACTGTGGCCAGGTACTGTATGAAAATTCTCCTACAAGAGGGCTGGCATGGTGACTCACACCTATAATGCCCGCACATTGGGCAGCCAGGTGGTGGGATCGCTTGTTGCCAGGAATTTGAGACTAGCCTGGGCAATTTGGTGAGACCCCCATCTCTACAAAAAAATATAAATAATAGGCCAGGCATGGTGGCTTACACCGTAATCCCAGCACTTTGAGAGGCCAAGATGGGTGGATCACGAGGCCAAGATCGAGACCACCCTGGCCAACATGGTGAAACCCCGTCTCCACTAAAAATACAAAAACTATCTGGGTGTGGTGGTGCACGCCTGTAATCTCAGCTACTCGGGAGACTAAGGCAGGAGAATCACTTGAACCCAGGAGGCGGAGGTTGCAGTGAGCTGAGATCGTGCCACTGCACTCCAGCCTGGTGACAGAGTGAGACTGTCTTAAAAAAAAAAAAAAAAAAAAAAGACAGGTTCCTCTGTAGTTTCAGATACTTGGGAACATGAGGCACAAGAATTGCTTGAACCTGGGAGGTGGAGGTTACAGTGAGCCAATATTGTGCCACTGTACTCCAGCCTGGACGAAAGTGAGACTCCATCTCAAACAAAAAAATAAAAAGAGAGAGAGACAAGGTCTCACAGATGATCTTGCCCAGGTTGGAGTCCAGTGGCTATTTACACAGGTATCATCGTGGTGGTACACTATAGCCTCAGACTCCTGGGCTCAAGTAGTGATCCTTTTGCGTGAGCCTCCTGAGTGCCCCTTTGCCCAGCTACTGCTCCAAGGATTTTATTTTTTAATTTAGTTTTTTGAGACAGGGTCTCACTCTGTCACCCAGGCTGGAGTGTAGTGGCTTGATCATGGCTGACTGCAATCTCTGTCTTCCTGCTCCAGGGATTTTAAATGTCGCAGAGAAGAGTATTGGATTCCAAAACTCCTTTTCTTACCAATGAGTGTGTTTTTGCTGCCAACCAGCACTACTCTAGAGAACCAGGGTTACTTGTAGAGACTGTTTTCATGGTTTATTTCATTTTCTTTCTTTCTCTCCTTCTCTTTCTTTTCTTTTATCTGACAAGTTAGTGATAGATGTATGGTAAGTTCTGAAACAATTTCTCTCTAGTCCTTATTTTTATTAAAAGCAACTCATAATAGGACTGAGCTGTTCGCAAAATAGACTTTAGTCTTGTACTTGGCCTGATTATTTGCATAAAGTATAACAAAAATAATTTTTAAAAAATCAACTCTATATAGGCTTTAAAAATTTTTTATTTACTTTTTTTTTTTTTTTTTTTTTTATATGGTTGTCTCACTTGTTGCCCAGGCTAGAGTGTGGTGATGCAATCTCGGCTCACTGCAAGTTTTGCTTCCCGGGTTCAAGAGATTCTCATGCCTCAGTGTCCCAAGTAACTGTGATTACAGACACGCATCACCACCCCCAGCTAATTTTTGTATTTTTAGTAGAGCTGGGGATTCACCGTGTTGGTCAGTATGGTCTCAAACTCCTGACCTCAGGTGATCCTCCCATTCAGCCTCCCAAAGTGCTGGGATAACAAGCATGAGCCACCATGCCTGGCCTACATAGTCCTTTTTTTTTTTTTTTTTTTTTTTTGAGAAAGGTTTTCTTGTACAAAATCTATATATAGTGCAGTGGTGTAATCTTGGCTCACCGCAACCTCTGCCTCCCAGGTTCAAGCAATTCTCCTGCCTCAGCCTCCTGAGTGGCTGGGATTACAGGCATGAGCCACCACACCCTGTTAATTTTTGTATTTTTAGTAGAGACAGGGATTCACCATGTTGACCAGGTGGGTCTCAAACTCTTGACCAAAAGTGATCCTCTTGCCTCAGCCTCCCAAAGTGCTGGGATTACAGGCATAACCCACTGCACCCGGCCTCAGGTGGGACATTCTCAAGCTAAACCCAGCCATGGGTTTGTACCCTCAAATACCTATGAGTTGGGTAAACTACTCTCTTCTTGAGGTTCCAAGAATGTGGGGTTCCTGGGCCTGTTAGAGAGTGACATTCTTTACTCACTGCAGGTTATTAGCCCTATACGGGGACTATGTAGACAAGGTAAGAGGCCATTTTTCCCAAAGGGCTTATTTTATTGATTGATGGATTGACTGAGACAGAGTTTTGCTCTGTTACCCAGGCTGGAGTGCAATAGCACAACCTCGTCTCACTGCAGCCTCCATCTCCTGTGTTCAAGTGATTCCTCTGCCTTAGCTTCCCAAGTAGCTGGGATTACACACACCTGCCACCATGTCCTGCTAAGTTTTTGTATTTTT
>NW_022437088.1:6905-11132 GCF_009761245.1 Sapajus apella | reverse complement strand
ATTTCAGATAGGACTTTTTTTTTTTTTTTTTTTTTTTTTGTACAAAATCTATATATAGTGCAGTGGTGTAATCTTGGCTCACCGCAACCTCTGCCTCCCAGGTTCAAGCAATTCTCCTGCCTCAGCCTCCTGAGTGGCTGGGATTACAGGCATGAGCCACCACACCCTGTTAATTTTTGTATTTTTAGTAGAGACAGGGTTTCACCATGTTGCCCAGGCTGGTCTCAAACTCCTGAGTTCAGGCAATCTGCCTGTCTCAGCCTCCCAAAGTGCTGGGATCACAGGCGTGAGCCACTGAGCCCAGCCTGTTTCAGTTTTCTATTAGCTTAGTATATTCTGTTAACTATTGTTCTCGTTGTTATTGACAAACATTTTAGCTTCTCATGAGTTCTGTAGTATTTCTGTTATCAGAAGCCTGCATTTGAGAGCACCTGTTGAAGTCCTACAGCTGATTGCAAATCATTTTTTGAAGAGGATTAAAACAGACAAAAACCATCTGTAAATGACAAAATGTCCAGGTGGTTACAGTCAAGAACATGACTGAGCAGCTGGGTGTGGTGGCTCACGCCTGTATTCCCAACACTTTGGGAGGCTAAGGTGGGTGGATCACCTGAGGTCAGGAATTCAAGACCTCAACATGGCAAAACCTCATTTCTACGAAAAATACAAAATTAGCTGGGTGTGGTGGCAAGCACCTGCAATCCCAGTCACTCCGAAGGCTGAGGTGGGAGAATCGCTTGAACCTGGAGGTGGAGGCTGTAGTGAGCTGAGATCGCACCACTGCACACCAACCAGTCTGGGCAACAGAGTGAGACTACATCTGAAAAAGAAAATGGCCAGGAGTGGTGGCTCACACCTGTAATCTCAGCACTTTGGAAGGCCAAGGTGTGCGGGTCATCTGAGGTCAAGAGTTCAAGAGTTTGAGACCAGCCTGGCCAACATGGTGAAACCCCATCTCTACTAAAAATACAAAAATTAGCTAGGCATGGTAGTGGGTGCCTGTAATCCCAGCTACTCAAGAGGCTGAGGTAGAATTGCTTGAACCTGGGAGGCAGAGGTTGCAGGGAGCTGAAATCCAGCCACTACACTCCAGCCTAGGCAACAAAAGTGAAACTCTCTCAAAAAGAAAAAGGACATGGTTAACAATGAAATTTGGTTATCACTGTGGTCTACAATAGTTTAACATAATAACTTTAATTATGATTGATAGCATATTTCAGACACTAGGACTTCACACATCTCATATGATTTTGGAACATATATTAATATTATTCACTGAAATATAACCTGAACAAGATTAAACATAATCGTTGCAATTCCACGTACCTAAATATGTCAGATAATCCTGTTCACCTGTCTTCCCATGCTCCAGGGGCCCTCTGTAGGATTCAAAAGTCAGGGTTAGGAAAGACCATCTCGAAACTGAAATTTGATTTTGGGAAGCCTGTTGAGTATGTTACAGGTTTAAAACGGTTGATATTATGAAATAGCATTTCAGATAACCATAAATCATTTGTTTTGCCAAAACGATGACCCTAAAATTTGAAAAATCAAAACACTTTTTAAAAAAATTTTGAGGTGGAGTTTTGCTCTTGTTGCCCAGGCTGGAGTGCAATAGCATGATCCCCGTTCACCACAACCTCCACCTCCTGGGTGCAAGTGATTCTCCTGCCTCAGCCTCCCAAGTAGCTGGGATTACAGGCATGTGCCACAACGCCCAGCTAATTTTGTGGGTTTTTTAAATTTATTTTTATTTTTTTCACCCCCAGCTTTTCCTGACTCTATAAAGAACCAGGAAGAGAAGGCCAATTTTGTGTTTTTAGTAGAGACAGAGTTTCTCCTTGTTGGTCAGGCTGGTCTCTAACTGCTGTCCTCAGGTGATCCACCCACATCGGCCTCCCAAAGTTCTGGGATTACAGGTGTGAGCCACTGCGTCCAGCCTATAAACTGCTTCTTTGGCCTTTAAATTGGCTTTAAATACACCTGGTGGTGCATGCCTGTAATGCCAGCTACTTGGGAGGCTGAGGCAGAAGAATGGCTTGAACCCGGGAGGCAGAGGCTGCAGTGAGCTGAGGGTGCGCAAGTGCACTCCAGCATGGGCAACAAGAGCGAAACTCCGTCTCAAAAAATAAGAATAATAATAAGCAGTTTACAACCTTAAAACATTCAGCAAACCTAGTATGTGACCTGCATAATTTAGACCACTCCTTTTATCTTTTTGAGACAGAGCCTCACTCAGTCACCCAGGCTGGAGTGCAGTGGCGTGAACTCAGCTCGCTGCAGCCTCCACCTCCTGGGTTCAAGCGGGAGGGTTATCTGCCTCACCCTCTTGAATCCCTGGGATTACAGGCACCTGCCACCATGGCCGGCTAATTTTTATATTTTTAGTAGAGATGGGGTTTCACCATCTTGGCCAGGCTGGTCTTGAACTCCTGACCTCGTGATCCACCCACTTTGGCCTCCCAAAGTGCTGGGATTACAGGCGTGAGCCACCACGTCTAGCCTAGACCACATATTTACATCTTCAAGACATCTGCACTTTACCAATAAATTTTAAGGCTGTTTTTATTTTTCAAAAATTAAAGTCACGTGAGCTGAAAGGTACCGAAGGCTCCATTTTCCCTTTAAAAAAATATTTGATCCAGCTGGGCACGGCTCAACCTCCCAAAGTGTTGGGATTACAGGTGTGAACCATCTGAATCGCTCACACCTGTAATCCCAACACTTTGGGAGGTCAAGGCAGGCAGATCAGGAGGTCAGGAGACGGAGACCATCCTGACTAACAAGGTGAAACTCTGTCTCTACTAAAAATAAAAGTTGAAAAAAATCAGCGTGGTGGCATGTGTCTGTAGTCCCAGCTACTCTGGAGGCTGAGGCAGGAGAATCACTCGAACCTGGGAGGCGGAGGTTGCAGTGAGCTGAGATCGCACGATTGTACTCCAACCTGGGCGACAGAGCAAGACTCCGTCCCAAAACAAAACAAATGATCCAAGCATTTATCCTTCTTTAATTCAATTAATTAGAGTTCTGTTTTAATAGCCATCACACACATAACCCACATGTGACTATACAGACAGAAGACAGAAGATCCAGCAGCTCAGGATGGAGCTATTTAGGAACAGGGCTAGAAAATCATGTAGTTCTGGGCTCTAATAAACACGCGTAGTTGGAAGACAAAAACAGATTGTAAAAGGGATTCCAGGGCTTCCATGAGGCAGAGATTGTTTTCCAAAATGGGATTTCTGGAATCTTGTCTGTTTTGCCAAGGAGTCCCAGGCCGCCAGAAGTCATCCTAGGGCCTTTCATGCAGGCAGCGAGAGTGGCAAGACAGAGTGAGGAAAAGTAATTCAGCTGACAGAGAATAAAAGCCTTTTCCAGAAAAACAAGATTAACGAAGGAGAAAACAGAGGCTTTTTGAATATACCTATAGCTTGAACACCCAGTTTCAATTAAGCTGAGCGCTCTTCATGAAAATCCGTTTTCATTAATCAAAACTTTACAGAGAATATAAACAGTGATTCTTATCATTTCTTTTACTGATTTGTACCACTACCTGTTTACAATCATGTTCAGATCATCCAGTTTCCTCTGGGAGAAAGTGGCTGGGTTCAGGCAAGGGCAGGTTTTCAGCTGGACTGCAGATTCCTCTAGCAGCAAAGCCTGATTTTTGAGGAGGCAATTTTCTGTTAGCCAGAGACTTCCCTTAGAGGACAGCAGCCCTGCTGTACTGTGTGGGGTGCAAACAGTTAAGTTATTCCCCGTGGCTAACCCAGTGGCCTCTGGCACCAGCAAAGCCACTGCTGCAACTGCTTGGAGACAGGTGGCCATCCTTTAGCCACCAGGCTAAGTTCCTTGCTTAGGTAACCCACTGGCTGCTGTGCTGAGCTGGACCTTGAGCCTTAGTTAAAACTTCCAGGGCCATTTCCTTCCTTTGTGGTATATAGAAGTTAAATGCCCTCCCTATGGGAAGACTGAGGGATGATGCTTTAAATAAAACTTGCTTTAGGGCCGGGCGCGGTGGCTCAAGCCTGTAATCCCAGCACTTTGGGAGGCCGAGGCGGGTGGATCACGAGGTCAAGAGATCGAGACCATCCTGGTCAACATGGTGAAACCCCGTCTCTACTAAAAATACAAAAAATTAGCTGGGCATGGTGGCACGTGCCTGTAATCCCAGCTACTCAGGAGGCTGAGGCAGGAGAATTGCCTGAACCCAGGAGGCGGAGGTTG
>NW_022437088.1:0-6805 GCF_009761245.1 Sapajus apella | reverse complement strand
AAAAAAAAAAAAAAAAAAAAAAAACTTGCTTTAACTGCTTAAGGCCTTTTGAGTTTTAGTTTCCCAAGTTAGGGAGTGAATTTTAGCCGCTTGAGTTTCTTTAGTGAGGTGGTATAAAGGGCAAGCTATTTCACCATATCCAGCTACCCACAGTCTACAAAATCCAGTAATGCCTAAGAAAATGCCCTTACCGTTAAAGGAAATGGGCTTAATCCTTTCTTTACCTGGTGCTCTGATACCTTCTGATAATACCAGACCCGGGTACTCTACTGAAGTTTGAAAGAGCTGAGCTTTAGGTTTTGAGACCATATATTCTCCCTTTCAGCTATGAAATTGAGGAGAGCCTTAGTACCTCCCTGAGACCTCCTTGGTTGGGGCTCAAAGAAGAGTGTCTTTACATACTACAAAGTTTCAGCTTGAGGGTGACAAAAACTAGAAAGATCTTTGGACAGGGCCTGTTTTGGCAACTTGCTTCTGCTATCAGGGGCTGCCTGAGTAACGAACCTTTTCTTTTCTTTCTTTTTTTTTAGACTGCGTCTCACTCTGTCACCCAGTCTGGAGTGCAGGGGTGTGATCTTGGCTTACTGCAACCTTTGCCTCTTAGGTTTGAGCGATTCTCCTGCCTCCACCTCCTGAGTAGCTGGGACTACAAGTGCCCACCACCATGCCCAGCTAATTTTTTGTATTTTTTAGTAGAGACGAGGTTTCACCATTTTAGCCAGGATGGTCTTGATCTCCTGACCTTGTGATCTGCCCACCTCGGCCTCCCAACAGGCCTGAGCCACCTTGCCTGGCTAAACCTGTTCTTTATTGAATCGGGAAACAGGGAAGTGTGTTTCACTAAAGCTTCTTTCAGCCTTTCCAAAAAGGCTGAGGGATTTTCATTTGGTTTCTGATTCAACAAGGACAGTTTTAAGTAATTAAGAGTTTTGGTTCTGGTTATTTGCAAGCTTTTAATATGCACATCAGAAAGCGTTTTCTTTTTCAGTCATCTATGGGATCACCGGGGCTCCAACTAGGGTTTTCAAGGGGCATGGTTTCTCTTCCTATTGGGAATGGGGATTCTATCTCTTTTTTACCCTCTTTCCCTTTTTGACTGGGTTTTTCTTTTGACTGGCTATAGGAGACATGCTGTTCATCTCTGAATATCTCTGCTGGCTGTAGGGAGCTGCCTGTTTCTCTGCAACAGTTAGGATTTGGCTTAAAAGCAGCATAGCATCTCTCCATGTAAGATCAAACACTTGGGATAGATTATAGAAAGCCTCTATATATCTATCAGGGTCATCGGAGGACTTGCCTAGGTCCCCCTTCATTTGTCTAAGGTCCTGCAATGATAAGGGAACTTGAACTCTGGTAACACCATGTCCATTTGGCATTTCTTGCAAAGGGAATGGCGGCGTTGGCAGTTTTTGGATAGCGTAGCTGGAGGGGCTGATTCTATGGCTATTGGGGGCCCCGGATAAGGGAGGCAGATAGGGCACAGAGTTGCATTTGAGGGTCCCCCAAGGGTTTGCCTCTCCGACTTTGGAGAGTTATATTCTGTGGGCCTGTCATATACGGCTGCCAAGAGGGAAGGGTTAATTTTACAACACTTACCAAGATCTGGGTTGTCTCACAGGGCAAAAAAATATCTAGTTGTTAGATAGTTTTAAAATTAATGTTTCCCTAAGGAGGCCAGGCCTCCTGTCTGTAAGGTAGCCACACCCTTGTGCAATAGAATATAAGCCATTTTTCCTTGAGAGCCTCATGGTCAAAGGAGTTCCAGTGTTTCAGATGCACTTGAGGAGAGTGTGGACCGCGGATGGTTTGTGACCCATCTGGAAAGAGAAGGGAGACAAGGCTTCCCTCAGTCCCTTTCCCACTTTCAATGTGACCCAGGGTGGAGGGAAAGAGAGAAAGGAGGTCCCCCTTCTCCTCTTCCTCTGCCTCCTCTGGGTCCCAGCTGTCATTATAGATGCCACCCATGGATGCAAGCATGACCTTCACCCATGCATCCGGAGGAGCTAGTCAGTACTAATGTGGTGCATAAAGCCCTAGCTTTCTGCCTTGTTGGTTTCCTAGACCAACTCAGCCCAAAAGGCTCCTGAAGTACCTGAGTCTGTTTAATGGAGAATGTGTCCTACCTAACACTACCTCTGACTTCCCTTGCAATGCCCCAGAGAAACATCAGAATCTCAGAGAATGGGACAGATTGACTTCCAAACATAAAATCCCGTTTTGTTTAAATCCCATCCCAATGTTCTTGGATGCAGAACAGGTGCCTCAAAAGAATGTAAGGATTGAATGGCCGTCCTTCCTTTGAGGGGCCAATACTGAGGTTAAAATCTGTCTTGCAGAACGGCTTCCTCCCAGGCACTGGGAGTGGAATTTTCCTGTCTACAAATAGGGCATTGGGCCTGATCACTGATAATGGGACATACGAGGGAAAATAACTGAGGAACTATAAGCTTTGTACAGTTAACAAGGCGCCCCACCAGACAACAAACAAAAGCCCATTCCATTATGTGGCGCTGTAGGATTAGAAATGCTAGGTAAAAACTGGCTCCAAATTCTAAGAAAAAAGTTCGAAAGAGAGGCTTGGGGTTTAATAGGCCGTCCCCACAGGATGCCTCCCAGCAGAAGAAAAATAACTTGTCTCATAGAAAGGCGGTCTAGTCCTCCTGGACGGTGCTGGCTTCTCACATGGGCAAAGAAACAGCCTAATGAAGTGGGAGGTAGTTGTTTGGGGAGAAATAACCCCTGTCCAACCCACTGAGTGCTGTCATTGAGAGATAAACAGGTCTTCAGATCCAGGTCTTGGAATCCTCCCATTTCAACAAAACCACAGAGATGATTCACTGAATTAGAGTCCTAACAACTAAGTCACCGACTGACTTTATCCAGCGAGATTATATTCCTAAACTGCAGAAACACCCGCAACATCGCATACAAAGAACGGATAGGGAGCGGGCGCGGTGCCTCACACCTGTAATCCCAGCAATTTGGGAGGCTGAGGTGGGTGGATCACCTGAGGTCAGGATTTCTACACCGGCCTGGCCATTATGCTGAAACCCTATCTCTACTACAAATACAGTACAAAATTAACTGGGCATGGTGGTGCATGCCTGTAACCCTCACTACTCAGGAGGCTAGGGCAAGAGAATCGCTTGAACCCAGGGGGTCAGGTTGCAGTGAGCCAAGATCATGTATTTTCAGTAGAGATGGGGTTTCACCATGGTCTCAAACTGCTGGCTTCAGTGATCCGCCTGCCTCGGCCTCCCAAACTGCTGGGGGTATAGGCATGAGCCACTGTGCTCGACCTTTACCAAGTGTTTTGAGGTCTCACTTTGAGCCTTGGGAAAGGAGGGGTGAGGGCCCAGGGAAGGTAGCTGAGGAATGCAGGGGAGAGAGGGGAAAGAGAAAAGGAGTAAAGGAGGGTGTGCGAGGGCCAGGATTCACCCTGACAGCTCAGTGACTGCTTCCTGCCACCCAGGTTCCCACCGTGGCACCTTCCTGCAGGTGGTTTCCATCCCTTATTGATGGCCTGAGAACTTGACTCTATGAAAGGCCCCACACTATTTGTCCGGCATGAGTCCTGGCAACGTTTCTTTTCATCATTTGGCGGGTGGGATGGGGATGCATAGGTTTGCAAGTGACTAGGACCCAAGTCAGGACCTTGTGGAACCCCCCAGAGGTAACTGACAAGTAGCCTCGTTCCCCAACTCCCCCTGCAGGACAGTTGCTTGCAGGACAAGGTCTGGAGAAGGCCAGGGCCCCCAAAGCCACAAAAATGCCCAGGGATGAGGCCCGGCTGGAGATGCCTTGGCTCATCTGACTGTGCCCTTCCAGGGCACACAGGGCAGGGACTCTGGGGGTCTGGCCAGGAGACTGAGCAGGAGAACCAGGGAGGTTATGCAGCAGGCTTCTGCACAGCAAGGCAGATAGTCCTCTTGGAGCCCCCGCCCCAAGTCAGGTCCTCCACCTCTTCTTCCTAAGGACCCTTCATTGCAGCGATTCTTTTACTAGAACTACAAGGTGATAGCACATAGATTTCAGGGCCCTCGTCTGGCCAACCATCTGCAGCTGCCAATGCCCAAGGCAGCCTCCCTCCCTACCGAGACCTGAACTCAGGACCTTACCTTAAGGAGAAGGTGTCCTGTTCTTTCTTTCCCATCAGAACTGCCTGGCCCAGACCCTATCTCTCTCTGGTGACCAGGACAGTCCCCTCATCTGTCACCCAGGTTGGGGAGTGCAGATTCTCCTAAGCTCCCTGCCTCTGTGAGCCTCCAACAGTCTCGTGTGGCTCCAGCTCACACAGGAATATCCGTGGCCCATATTTCCAAAAACCCTTTCCCTCCCACTCTAAGTCCATCCTCTACTGCATGTTCCCCTCACAGAGCAGACACCGTTTTCTTCACATCCTCGGTTTGCCTGCCCATGCCCCAGACTGATCTTTCTTTTATAGAACTGCCTTTCCCTCTTTGGACAGTGTCTTTCTGGTACTGCACATGAAGATGTCCCGCCCTTCCCTGCTCATGGAGAGTGCCTGACCTGAGCTGGGCCATCATATCCAGTGCTTACCTGGAATAGGAGAAGACAGTCAGGGTGGCCAAAGATTACAGAAATCTCTGAAGCTCATCCACTTGAGAGAGAGTCCCGGAAGATATTGGACCTTCATTCCTGCTATGTATATCCAATGTGACTGAACTCTGAATAAAATGTACAAGTCATAATAATGGAGTAATTGGCTCAGCAAACTAGGACACAAACATGTAAGAGGGTGAGGTGTTGAGAGGCGTGTTTGGGGGTGGTGGCGATGAGCAAGTATGTGAGGGAGAGATAGGGCCGAAACTCAGAAAGCAAAGAGGAATCATAGCTACTTAGAGATAAGGAGCTAAATAATTCCTTATATATGATGAAACTCTGGGAGTACACATGGGGACTGCTGTTTTACTAAACAAATTTTCAAGTGTATATAAGCTTGATGAAGTATCCTAAGTCAAAAAAAATTTTTTGCTATATATTTCTGTGTGTATATAAGTATTTACATACACATGTATATTTCTATTCATTGTATTTTGAATATAAATTTGTGTACAGTCATGTTAATCCCTCTTTTCATTTAAGGATTCGAGTTTGATGTCACGCATAAAACATGTCCCCACTATATGACTACAGAAATGTTGGCAAAAGGAAGTTCAGAGGAAATGGTAGGCAAGCACTACCCAGTTTTGGCCAGAAGATGGAGAAAAAAAGAATTCTCACAAAATGTTAAAAATGTGACTTGTTATATCTTCTTTTCATGGTAATTTAGGCAGAAATTAGCAAAATCAGAAATGTACAAATACCTTGATCTGGCAATTCCATTTCCAGGTATCTGCGGAGCGGTAGATGGGGGATGCACGACAGATCTACGTGTCGGTCTGATCCCTGCAGTTGTGTTTGTAATAATACACATTGGAGCAATATCATGGCCATCAGGTAGAGAAGGTTTGAAAAATGATCCACTTGTATCAGGAAGGATGTTTAAAAGATCAAAGCCTGATAGAAATGCTGGAGGCAGTGGCGCTGATGGGAGCTCATGTGTATTGAACAATTACTATGTGACAGGCATTGGGCTCCACGCTTTTCCTGCACAGCTCATTTAAACATTGGACAACCTGAGTATTCTGGTTTAGTGCATTTGACATATAGAAATGCAGGCACAGAAAATTAATGTGTTTCACTTCAAACCCTGGCAGATCAGGTTTCTCCCTCAGAGTCTGTGGCTTCATCAGAGGTGTGACTCAGGTTATGTCATTCTCATTGTAGGAATTTCCAGTGTTCCAAATATGAGCAGCTGAGAAAACAAACTCAAAACCCTAAACACCAGGATAAGTAAGGGAAGATGTTTGTTGGGTGTGGATTAAAAATGGAGTTTTTTGCCCCAAGCAACAAAGAGGCATCTTGCAAAATAGACAAGAGACAAGAAGAAGAGAAGTTTTGTTGTTGTTGTTATTGTTTTATATAAGATGGAGTTTCACCATGATGCCCAGGCTGGTCTTGAACTCCTGACCTCAGGTGATCCACCCACCTCAGCCTCCCAAAGTGCTAGGATTACAGGCGTGAGCCACAGCGCCCGGCCTGAAGAGGTTTTAAGATATATTTGGTCCGGTCGGGCGTGGTGGCTCAAGCCTGTAATCCCAGCACTTTGGGAGGCCGAGGCGGGTGGATCACGAGGTCAAGAGATCGAGACCATCCTGGTCAGCACGGTGAAACCCCATCTCTACTAAAAATGCAAAAAATTAGCTGGGCATGGTGGCACGTGCCTGTAATCCCAGCTACTCAGGAGGCTGAGGCAGGAGAATTGCCTGAACCCAGGAGGTGGAGGTTGCGGTGAGCCGAGATCGCGCCATTGCACTCCAGCCTGGGTAACAAGAGCGAAACTCCGTCCCAAAAAAAAAAAAAAAAAAAAGATGGAAGGTCATGTCAGCTAGAAACATTCATGTGACTGGATGGGCTCGAACCACCGACATTTCAGTCAACATCCGACAGCACCAACCTAGTGGTCCGGAGACACTGCTTGTGAAACAGTGAAAGCTGTTGCTCAAGTGTGTCATTCATCATGTCAGATATTGTCATTTAGTAGTACAGGGAAGTATTCTCTGTTGCCAAGCTCGAGTACCCAGAATCTTCTGTTTTGTTGAATCTTCCTCCCCACCACCAGCCTCTTTAGAAGACTGGGAGCTCTGCAAACATCCAGGCCGAGAGTCCTGTTCTTGTGCATGTTTGGGCATTGATCCAGGCCCACATCTGCGGGAGACTCCTCCACGCACATTCCAGGTGC
>NW_022437087.1:2826287-2827050 GCF_009761245.1 Sapajus apella | reverse complement strand
GAGAGGACCCAACAGCTGCTGCCCTTCACTGTTTAGGGTGTGCAACCTCCCAGGGGCTCCTGCGACCCTTTCTAGGGGTGTGCAAAGTGAATACTATTTTCCTAACGACATGTGATTTGCCTTCTCTCACATACATTCCGTGATGTTTTCCGGACGTTACTGATGTGTGATACTGCAACAGAACGCAGAAGCAAGTGTGACCTTCTGTTCAGCCTGACGTGAAGGAGACGGGCAAAAACACAAAAGCAGGGCCACGCTTTTCACAATCGTTCTCGTTTTAAAAAACATGCTTTTTTTAAGTAAAAATGTTACTTACGTTAATATGCAGTGCATTTTTATGTTAAAATATTTTAAACATTTCTCAAATTTCCCAGTTACAATTTCAATAACCCATATGAACCAAGGCCCTATGAAGCCCTCAAATATGTTTAAGGGTATAATAAAGCCTTACACAAAAATCTGGAGAAATGCTACTTAGAGAACTGGCAAATAATTTGAGCATCTATGAAGGGACTTTGACTGGGGATGGCAGACGCTTAGAGGACAGCAGGTGGCACAGACTCTGGAAGTCCAGAATCAAAGGGGCACACACGGAGGAGATGGAACACAACTAGGTAGGAACATGAAGCGATCTTTGCTGTGACAAACGTCTCAATGGCCAGGACCACAGGGTGGCATGGACTTTGCGGAACACATTTGGCATTTTATTTGAATGCAACTGTCCATAGCCGCAGCCTCACGAGGATCACCAGGTAGCGCTGTG
>NW_022437087.1:2785480-2826277 GCF_009761245.1 Sapajus apella | reverse complement strand
AGCCTCACCAGGAACCCCAGGAAGCACTGTGCCTGCCTATCTCAAATGTCCACAGCCTCAGCCTCACCAGAAACCCCAGGTAGCACTGCAGCTGCCCAGCTCAAATGTCCACAGCCTCGGCCTTACCAAAAACCCCAGGTAGCACTATGCCTGCCCATCTCAAATGTCCACAGCCTCAGCTTCACCAGGAACCACAGGTAACGCTGTGCCTGCCCATCAGAAATGCAACTGTCCAAAGCCTCACCCTCACCAGGAACTCCAGGCAGTGCTGTGCCTGCACATGGAAATGCAGTTGTCCACAGCCTCAGCCTCATCACCAACCCCAGGTACCGCTGTGCCTGCCCATCAGAAAAGCAGCTGTCCACAGCCTCAGCCTCACCAGGAACCCCAGGTAGCACTATGCCTACCCATCAGAAATGCAGCTCTCCGTCCAAACCCTGAGCCTTAGGGGGAACCCCAGCTAGCACGGTGCCTGCCCATCAGAAATACAACTGTCCACAGCCTCAGTCTCACCAGGGACCCCAGCTAGCCATCTAACTGTCCACAGCCTCAGCCTCACCAGAGACCCCAGGCAGCACTCAGACTGCACATTAGAAATGCAGCTGTCCACAGCCTCAGCCTGACCGCCAACCCAGGTACCGCTGTGCTTGCCCAACAGAAAAGCAGCTGTCCACAGCCGCAGCCTCACCAGAAAACACAGGTATTGCTGTGCCTGCCCATCAGAAATACAACTGTCTACAGCCTCAGCCTTACGAGGAACCCCAGGAAGCACTGTGTCTACCCATCTCAAATGTCCACAGCCTCAGCCTCACCAGGAACCCCCAGGAAGCACTGTGCCTGCCCTTCAGATATGCAGCTGTCCACAGCCCAAGCCTCACCACCAACCCAGGTACCACTGTGCCTACCCAACAGAAAACCAGCTATCCTCAGCCGTAGCCTCACCAGAAAACCCAGGTATTGCTGTGCCTGCCCATCAGAAATACAACTGTCCACAGCCTCAGCCTCACCAGAGACCCCAGGCAGCACTAGGCCTGCCCATCACAAATGCAGCTGTCCGCAACCTCCGCCTCACCAGGAACCCCAGGTAGTGCTGTGCCTGTCCATCAGAAGTGCAACTGTCCACAGCCTAAGCCTCACTAGGAACCCCAGCCAGCACTGTGCCTACCCATCAGAAATGCAACTGTCCACAGTCGCAGCCTCACCAGAAAACCCAGGTACTGCTGAGCCTGCCATCAGAAATACAACTGTCCACATCCTCAGCCTTACCAGGAACCCCAGGCAGCGCTGTGCCTGCCCATAAGAAATGCACCTGTCCATAGTCTCAGCCTCATCAGGAACCCCAGGTACCACTGTGCCTGCCCATCAGAAATGCAGCTGTCCACATCCTCAGCCTCACCAGGAACCCCAGGTAGTGCTGTGCCTGCCCATCAGAAATGCAGCTGTCCAGTCACAGCCTCACCAGGAACCCCAGGTACCACTGTGCCTGCCCATCAGAAATGCAACTGTACACAGCCTCAGCCTCACCAGGAATCCCAGGTAGCACTATGCCTGCCGTTCAGAAATGCACCTGTCCACAGCATAAGCCTCACTAGGAACCTGAAGTAGCACTATGCCTGTCAATCAGAAATGCAACTCTCCACCACCTCAGCTTCACCAAGAACCCGAGGTAGCACTGTGCCTGCCCATCTCAACTGTCCACAGACTCACCCTCACCAGGGACCCCAGGTAGCTCTGTGCCTGCCCATCTCAACTGTCCACAGACTCAGCCTCACCAGGGACCCCAGGTAGCTCTGTGCCTGCGCATCTCAACTGTCCACAGCCTGAGCCTCACCAGGAACCCCACATAGCACTGTGTCTGCCCATCTCAACTATCCACAGCCTCAACCTCACCAGGGACCCCAGGTACCACTGTGCCTGCCCGTCTCAACTGTCCACAGCCGCAGCCTCAACAGAAAACCCAGGTACTGCTGTGCTTGCGCATTAGAAATACAACTATCCACAGCCTCAGCCTTAAAAGGAACCCCAGGAAGCGCTGTGCCTGCCCATCTCAAATGTCCACAACTTCAGCCTCACCAGGGACCCCAGGTACCCCTGTGCCTGCCCATCAGACACGCAGCAGTCCACAGCCTCAGCAGCACCAAAAACCACAGGTACGGCTGTGTCTGCCCATCAGAAATGCAACTGTCCACAGCCTCAGCCTCACCAGGAAACACAAGTAGCGCTGTGCCGGCCCATCAGAAATCCACCTGTCCACCGTCCCAGCCTCAACAGGAACCCCAGGTAGCACTGTGCCTGCCCTTCAGAAATGCACCTGTCCAGAGCCAGCGTCTCACTAGGAAGCCTAGGCAGCACTGTGAATGCTTATGTCAACTCTCCACAATCTCAGCATCACCAGGAACCCCAGGTAGTGCTGTGCCTGCCCTTCAGAAATCCAACTGTCCACAACCTCAGCTTCACCAGGAACCCCAAGTGGTACTGTGCCTGCCCATCTCAACTGTCCACAGCCTCAGCCTCACCAGAAACTCCAAGTAGCACTGCGCCTGCCCATCAGAAATGCAGCTGTCCACAGCCCCAGCCTCACCAGAACCCCAGGTGGCACTGTGGCTGCCCATCTAAACTGTCCACAGCCTCAGCCCCAACAGGAAACCCAGGTGGCACTGTGCCTGCCCATCAGAAATGCAGCTGTCCTCAGCCTCAGCCTCACCAGGAACCCCAGGTAGCGCTCTATCTGCCCATCAGGAATGCAGCTGTCCTCAGCCTCAGCCTCAGCCTCACCAGGGACCCCAGGCAGCACTATGACTGCCCATCAGAAATGCAGCTGTCCACAACCTCAATCTCACCAAGAACACCAGGTAGCGCTGTGCCTGCCCATCAGAAATGCAACTGTCCACAGCCTCAGCCTCACCAGGAACCCCAAGTAGCACTGTGGCTGCCCATCTCTACTGTCCACAGCCTCAGCCTCACCAGGAACCCCAGGTAGCGTTCTGTCTGCCCATCAGAAATGTAACTGTCCACAGCCTCACCCTTACCAGGAACCCCAAGTACCACTGTGCCTGCCCATCAGAAATGCAACTGTCCACAGCCTCAGCCTCACAAGGGACCTCAGGCAGCACTATGACTGCCCATCAGAAATGCAGCTGTCCACAACGTCAATCTCACCAAGAACCCCAGGTACCACTGTGCCTGCCCCCACCAGAAATGCAACTGTCCACAGCCTCAGCCTCACCAGGAACCCCAGGTAGCACTGTGGCTGCCCATCTCTACTGTCCACAGCCTCAGCCTCACAAGGGACCCCAGGTAACACTGTGGCTGTCCATCTGAACTGTCCAAAGCGTCAGCCTCACCAAGGATGCCAGGTAGCTCTACGCCTGCCCATCTAAACTGTCCACACACTCAAGCTCACCAGGGACCCAAGGTAGCACTGTTTCTGCCCATCAGAAATGCAGGTGTCCACAGCCTCAGCCTCACGAGAAACCGCAGGTAGCGCTGTGCCTGCCCATCAGAAATGCAACTGTCCAGAACCTCAGCCTCACCAGGGACTCCAGGTTGCACTGTGCCTGCCCATCAGAAATACAACTGTCCACAGCCTCAGCCTCACCAGGGACCCCAAGTAGCACTGTGTCTGCCCATCTCAACTGTCCACAGCCTCAGCCTCACCAGAAACCCCAGGTAGTGCTGTTCCTGCCATCAGAAATGCAGCTGTCCACAGCCTCAGCCTCACCAGGAACCCCAGGTAGCACAGCGCCTGCCCATCAGCAATGCACCTGTCCACAGCCTTAGCCTCACCAGGGACCCCAGGTAGCACTGTGCCTGCCCATCTCAACTGTCTACAGCCTCAGCCTCACCAGGAACCCCAGGTAGCGCTGTGCCTGCCCATGGAAATGCAACTGTCCACAGCCACGGCCTCACCAGAAAACGCAGGTATTGCTGTGCCTGCCTATCAGAAATACAACTGTCCACAGCCTCGGCCTTACCAGGAGCCCCAGGAAGCACTGTGCCTGCCCATCTCAACTGTCCACAGCATCAGCCTTACCAGGAACCCCAGGAAGCACTGTGCCAGCCTATCTCAAATGTCCACAGCCTCAGCCTCACCAGGAACCCCAGGAAGCGCTGTGCCTGCCCATCTCACTGTCCACAGCCTCAGCCTCACCAGGAACCCCAGGTAGCGCTGTGCCGGCCCATCAAAAATGCAGCTGTCCTCAGCCTCAGCCTCACCAGGAACTGCAGGTAGCCGCTCTGCCTGCCCATAAGAAATGCAAGTGTCCACAGCCTCACCCTCACCAGGATCCCCAGGTAGAGCTGTGCCTGCCCATCAGAAATGCAGCTGTCCACAAACTCAACCTCACCAGGAACGCCATGTAGCGTTGTGCCTGCCTACCAGAAATGCAAATTTCCATAACCTGAGCCTCGCCAGGAACTCCAGGTAGCACTGTGCCTGCCCATCTAAACTGTCCACAGCCTCAGCCTCACCAGTGACCCCAGGTACCACTATGCCTGGCCATCTCAACTGTCCATACCCTCAGCATCACCAGAGACCCCAGGAAGCACTAGGCCTGCCCATCAGAAATGCAGCTGTCCGCAGCCGCAGCCTCAGCCTCACCAGGAACCACAGGTAACGCTGTGCCTGCCCATCAGAAAAGCATCTGTCTACAGCCTCAGCCTCACCAGGAACCCAGGTAGCACTATGCCTGCCCATCAGAAATGCAGCTGTCTGTCCAAGCCCTGAGCCTCACCAAGAACCCCAGACAGCGCTGCGCCTGTCCATCAGAAATACAACTGTCCACAGCCTCAGCCTTACCAGGGACCTCAGGAAGTGCTGTGCATGCCCATCTCAAATGTCCACAGCCTCAGCCTCACCAGGAACCCCAGGTAGCACAGTGCCTGCCCATCTCAAATGTCCACAGGCTCAGCCTCACCAGGAACCCCAGGTAGCACAGTGCCTGCCCATCTCACTGTCCACAGCCTCAGCCTCAACAGGAAACCCCGGTAGTGCTGTGCCTGCCCATCAGAAATGCAGCTGTCCTCAGCCTCAGCCTCACCAAGAACTGCAGGTAGCGCTCTACCTGCCCATAAGAAATGCAACTGTCCACAGCCTCATGCTCAGTAGGATCCCCAGGTAGGGCTGTCCCTGCCCACCAGAAATGCAACTGTCCACAGCCTCAGTCTCACCAGGAATCCCAGGTGGCACTGTACCTGCCCATCAGAAATGCAACTGTCCACAGCCTCAGCCTCACCAGGAACCCCAGGGAGCACTGTGCCTGCCCATCTCAACTGTCCACAGCCTCAGCCTCACCAGGAACTGAAGGTAGCACTGTGCCTACCCTTCAGAAATGCAGCAGTCCACAGCCTCAGCCTCACCAGAAACCTCAGATGGCACAGTGCCTGCCCATCTCAACTGTCCACAGCCTCAGACTCACCAGGGAACCCAGGCAGCACTATGCCTGCCCATCAGAAATGCAGCTGTCCACAAACTCAACCTCACCAGGAATGCCAAGTAGCGTAGTGCCTGCCTATCAGAAATGCAACTGTCCATGTCCTGAGCCTCACCAGGAACCCCAGGTAGAACTGTGCCTGCCCATCTAAACTGTCCACAGCCTCAGCCTAACCAGGGATGCCAGGTAGCACCGTGCCTGCCCATCAGAAACGCAGCTGTCCACAGCCTCAACCTCAGGAGGAACCACAGGTAGCGCTGTGCCTGCCCATCAGAAATGCCGCTGTCCACAGCCTCAGCCTCACCAGGAAACCCAGGTAGCACTGTCCCTGCCCATCAGAAATGCACCTGTCCACAGCATAAGCCTCACTAGGAACCCGAGGTAGCACTATGCCCGCCCATCTAAACTGTCCACAGCCTCAGACTCACTAGGGACCCCGGGTAGCACTCAGCCTGCCCATCTCAACTATCCACAGCCTCAGCCCCACCAGGGACCCCGGATAGCACCATGCCTGCCCATCTCAACTGTCCACAGCCTCAGCCTCACCAGGGACCCCAGGTAGCACTCAGCCGGCCCATCTCAACTGTCCACAACTTCAGCCTCACCAGGAACGCCAGGTAGCGCTGTGCCTGCCCATCAGAAATGCAACTGTCCACAGCCTCAGCCTCACCAGGAAGCCCAGGTAGCACTGTGCCTACCCATCTGAACTGTCCACCGCCTCCGCCTCACCAGGGACCCCAAGCAGCACTATGCCTGCCCATCAGAAATGCAGCTGTCCACAGCCTCAGCCTCACCAGGACCCCAGGTAGCACTGTGGCTGCCCATCTAGACTGTCCACAGCCTCAGCCCCAACAGGAAACCCAGGTAGCGCTGTGCCTGCCCACTGGAAATGCAGCTGTCCTCAGCCTCAGCCTCACTAGGAACCCCAGGTAGTGCTCTGTCCGCCCATCAGAAATGCAACTGTCCACAGCCTCACCCTTACCAGGAACCCCTGGTACCGCTGTGCCTGCCCATCAGAAATGCACCTGTCCACCGTCCCAGCCTCACCAGGAACCCTAGGTAGCGCTGTGCCTGCCCATCAGAAATGCTGCTGTACACAGCCTCAGCCTCAACAGGAATCGCCGGTAGCACTATACCTGCCTATTAGAAATGCACCTGTCCACAGCATAAGCCTCACCAGGGACCCAAAGTAGCACTATGCTTGCCGATCAGAAATCCAACTGTCCACAGCCTCAGCCTCACCAGGGACCCCGTGTAGCACTATGCCTGCCCATCTAAACTGTCCACAGCCTCAGCCTCACCAGGGACCCCAGGTAGCTCTGTGCCTGCCCATCTAAACTGTACACACACACAGCATCACCAGGGACCGCAGATAGCATGTGCCTGCCCATCAGAAATGCAGCTATCCACAGCCTCAGCCTCACCAGGAACCCCAGGTAGCACTGAGTCTGCCCATCTCAACTGTCCACAGCCTCAGCCTCACCAGGGACCCCAGGCAGTGCTATGACTGCCCATCAGAAATGCAGCTGTCCACAACCTCAATCTCACCAAGAACACCAGGTAGCACACTGTGCCTGCCCATCAGAAATGTAACTGTCTACAGCCTCAGCCTCATCAAGAACCCCAGGTGGCACTGTGCCGGCCCATCTCTACTGTCCACAGGCTCAGCCTCACAAGGGACCCCAGGTAACACTGTGTCTGTCCGTCTGAACTGTCCAAAGCCTCAGCCTCACCAAGGACCCCAGGTAGCACTACGTTTGCCCATCTAAACTGTCCACACACTCGGGCTCACCAGGGACCCAAGGTAGCACTGTTTCTGCCCATCAGAAATGCAGGTGTCCACAGCCTCAGCCTCACGAGAAACCCCAGGTAGCGCTGTGCCTGCCCATCAGGAATGCAGGTGTCCACAGCCTCAGCCTCACTAGGGACCCCAGGTAGCACTGTGCCTGCCCATCTCAACTGTTCACAGCCACAGCCTTACCAGGGACCCCAGGTAGGACTGCGCCTACCCATCAGAAATGCAACTGTCCACAGCCACAGCCTCAACGGAAAACCCAGGTACTGCTGTGCCTGCCCATCAGAAATGCAGCTGTCCACAGCCTGATCCTCACCAGAAACCCCAGGTAGCACTGTGCCTGCCCATCTCAACTATCCATAGCCTCAGCCTCACCAGGGACCTCAGGTAACACTGTGCCTGCCCATCTCAACTGTCCACAGCCTCAGCCTTACCAGGAATCCCAGGTAGCACTGTGCCTGCCCATCTCAACTGTCCACAGCCTCAGCCTCACCAGGAACCCCAGGTAGCGCTCTGCCTGTCCATCAGAAATGCAACTGTCCACAGCCTCACGCTCACCAGGATACCCAGGTAGGGCTGTGCCTGCCCATCGGAAATGCAAATATCCACAGCTCCTACCTCACCAGGAACCCCAGATAGCACTGTGCCTGCCCATCAGAAATACAAATGGCCACAGCCGCAGCCTCACCAGGAACCCCAGGTGGCACCATGCCTGCCCATCAGAAATGCAACTGTCCACAGCCTCAGCCTAACCAGCAATGCCAGGTAGCACTATGCCGGCTGATCAGAAATGCAACTGTCCACAGCCTCAGTCTCACCAGGAACCCCAGGTAGCACTGTACCTTCCCCTCTCAACTGTCCACAGCCTCAGCCTCACCAGGGACCCCAGGTAGCACTGTGCCTGCCCATCAGAAATGCAGCTGTCCACAGCCTCAGCCTCTCCAGGAACCCCAGGTAGCACTGTGCTGCCCATCAGTTTCCTGACATCATGCAGGCTACAGGTTTGGAATTGGAGACCTTTTAGAATCCCACTCCCCAGGGCAGAGTAAGGTGGCACACGCCTGTAATCCCAGCACTTTGGGAGGTGGAGTCAGGTAGATCACCTGAGGTCAGGAGTTAGAGACCAGCCTGGGTAACATGGTGAAAGCCCATCTCTACTAAACAGAGAAAAATTCGTGGGGCATGGTGTCTGGCGCCTGTAATCCCAGCCACTCGGGAGGCTGAGGCAGGAGACTTGCTTGAACCTAGGAGGTGGAAGTTGCAGTGAGCCAAGATCCCATCAGTGCTCTCTGGCCTAGGCGACAAAAGCGAAATTGCATCTCAAAAAAAAAAAAAAAAAAAAAAAAAAAAAAAAAAAAAATATCCTATTCCCCAAGTCATACAGAAGGACCAAGGCTGGAGCAGGCTGGGGCCAGCAGATCCACAGGGGTGAGAGCGTGTGCTCCTCTGGGCTGTGGCTTTTCTCCTCTGCTCGTGCCCTGCTTCCCCAGAGGGTAAACTCCAGGGGACAGGGACTTCCTTCTACCTTACAGCCTCAGCATGCTCTGCACTCTACCCTCTCCCTCACCCACCAAACCCTGCCCATCCACCTTTGCTAGGGCCTTCTCTTCCTCCCTGCTCCCCCTCCAGCCCCTGTCACCTCTGAGCAGCATCCTCTTTGGAAACATGAACAGGTGAGTGAGAACTGAGACTCCGTGATCATGTTTCCCTCTGGGTGGAGACTGGGCTTTGTGGTGGGTGGACTATGTGAGAGGCTGCGTGGGATGGGACAAACTCTCTTCATCACAGTGGCTTTGGGGAGTGGTGGCTCTTGCACGTACACCATTATGTGACAACAACAGAAAGGGCAAAAGGGGGCACAGAAGAGCTGTAGGTCACTCAGTCTCCCTGCAGAAAACGCTGGGATGAAGGCATCCACTATGGTTGCTAGAAGGATTTAATGAAAGGAGGTGTGAAGTACACTTAGCATCCTTCTGTGCACAGAGCAAGTGCTCCATAAATGGCAGTCATGCTGCTTCGACCACAAATACAGGCTCCTCCACCTTGAGAGCACCTCTCCCCCGCCCACTGCAGACACTTGGAGCATAGCCACCACTATCTCTGGCCTCAATACCACTACCACCACCTCACCACCCGATGAGTCCTCTCCTTTCCCTGCTCACAGCCTCTTCCATTCTAGATGTGTCACTGCAGTTAATACCAAAGTCAGAGGATGCCCTGCTCAGGCCTCCCCCGTGGCCTCCCCTTTTATTCAGAAGAAAGTGCTCAAAGGCCGAATGTCCCAGCCGCACCCCTCGTTAACACATCACCTCCCTCTGTGCTGTTCCTTAAAGGCCCTGCTCTTGCCCCGGCTCCTGCTCCCACTTCTGGGACTTTGCATCTGCTCACCTCCCTGCCATGCTCACTCCACCAGCACGCCCAAGACTCCCTGCATTTGTGCTTTGCTCAAAAGTCTTATTAGGGAAACCCCCAGATGACCCACTCACACCTTTCCCTGGCACCTTTATCTGGCTTCGGTTTTCCCCAAGGCACTTAACATCTGATACTTAAGAGAGCATCCATGAGATAGAACTACTTAAATTTGTGTTTTGTCTGTCTCCTCCTGCTTCATTGGAATCTAAGATCCAAGAAGGCAGACACTCTAGCTGTTGAGACATCAATATCCAGGTTAAGAGCCCAGATTCTGGAGCCAGATGGCCAGACTTAGGCTGTGGCCACCTTATTTGCTGGCTATGTGATCTTGGGTAAGTTACTAAACCTCTCTGTGCACCCACCATTCTTACCTTAAAAATAAGGATAACAATGGCTTAGGGTTGTTATAAATTGATATAATTGATATAAATATATAAATAATATAATTGATATAAAGTGCTTAGAATAGTGGCTGACACACAGTGGTGCTGTTTAAGTGTTTGCTGCTGCTGCTGTGATTACTGTCTGCCGAGTCCAGTGTGCAGAACAGGTCTATCTTCACAGAATAGGAGTGAATCGTCATTGTCACAGATTTCAGATCCACAGCCTCATGAGAATAGCTGCATGCAGCAGGCTCTGGAAGGAAGCTTTACTAAGAACACACAATGTTTTTAATCAAGTGGACAGGAGGTGGAAGAGTCAACTCTTGAGTTAAAACCCTCACACTGGCAGGGTTTTGTGGGATCCCCAACCACCCTATCAGCAAAATCCATGCAATCAGGCCAGGCAGGGTGGCTCACACTTGTAATCACAGCAATATGGGAGGCCATGGCAGGGGGATCATTTGAGGTCAGGAGTTTGAGACCAGCCTGGCCAACATGGTGGAACCCTGGATCTACTAAAAATACAAAAAAAATTGCCAGGTATGGTGGCAGGTACCTGTAATCCCAGCTACTTGGGTGGCTGAGGCAGGAGAATTGCTTAAGCCTGGGAGGCAGAGGTTGCAGTGAGTCGAGATTACGCCACTGCACTCCAGCCTGGGTGACAGCAAAACTGTGTCTCAAAAAAAAAACAAAAACAAAAAACAGAATCCATGTGATACCTTTGCTACCTGGCATGAAGGATTCCAACCAAAAGAAGACAGCAATGGGATTCAGCCCCTAAGAAGAAAGGGCTCTGCCTCTTATTCTGAAAATTCCTCTCTGTCAGACCTGGCACCATAGAAAGGTGAATCTTAGCTTCTGACTACCAGGAGGGAGAGGACAAGGGAATGAGCTCAGGGCAGGGATCCAGGGCACCTACCTATCGGGGAAACTGAAACTGAACGCACGTGTGTATATGCGTGTGGTAGGGCACACTGCTATTTTCAAGCTCAAAATTTTGTTACGTCTAAGAAAAGACCTCACATGATATCTGAAAAGCCAGCTTAGCAAAGAGGGTAACATAACCTTGCTAGGTCTGGATTTGGTAAAATTCCATAGCACCAAGGTCCACCCTCCCGGGACAATGTGGTCGAGGCCCAGACCCCTTCCCTCCAGGCATCCATACGGAGAATGCAGGAACACTGGGACACACCTGCGAGGTGCAATTTATTTTGCTGTCAACTTGCAGGATAAACTAGAAACCTTCAGGTAATTCATTACATGGAAAATTCCTGGTAAGAGCCTGACCATGACCTGTGGCAAAATGGGAACAGAGGGTGCCTGGGCTTGATTCTGAGGCTGATTACAGTGTGGTCTCAGCACTGCCCATTAGGCCTGAGCGCTGCCACATTTGTCACTGAAGAGAAATGATCGCTGTGTGAAATGTGGGGTGGGGACAGCTATCCTCAAAGCTGCTCCTGGCTGGCTGGGGGTGCTCAGGGAGGTCTCAGAGCACAGGTCCTGCCCTGCCAACCTCCTAGCCTTTGACTCCACACACATCACTTAACCTCCCCAAACCTCAATGTCCTCATTTGCTAAATGGACCATTACATTGACCTAAGCTGTAGGCTGCAGGGAAAATTTTCTGCATCAAAAATAGTAAGAGTAACGCCCCCCTCAATTCTTCCCCGTGTACCAGGTACTTTCATGTATGATGTCACAGACGTGTGTGAAAGCATTTTGTATTGTCACAATCTAAAGAGCTGTAAGGCATTTTTCTTCTAATGAATCATGATCAAAGTGCTCCTTTTCACAGAAGGTCCACAGGGAAGCCACAGTCAGATCCGAGCCGTGTACCTCAATGCAGGAAATTAACCTTACCCTGGAAGAGGTTCACAGAAGCAACCACAAGGATGGTTAAATCCTCTCACAAAGCCTGGCTTCGGGGGGCATAACGGATGTTCCACATGGCTGGCTGGAAGACAGTGCAGACGGCGAGTTACAACTTCAGACGGGCCACCTCCCCTCGGGTGCCATAGAGCACAAAGAAGTGACTACCTGCAGCCCAGGATCCGTGAGGGACTCCTGCCTCTTGGCTCGAGTTCTCACTACTCCCACCCTAATGCCCTTTACGCTCACACACACAAATACACTCACATGCGTGTACACAAATTCACACATGCACACACACTTGCACTCACGCATATTCATACACATTCATGCATAAACATGCACACGGCTTTCTCAAGTTTGCCAAGTGTCAGAGAAAAGAACATTCTAGAACACAAGGTCTGGCAGTGGGAGGAGGTAGGTGCCTCTCTCAGATCTCATCCAGGAGAGGCATGGATGCATCCATCAACTCTCCCACGTAGAAGAATTGGAGGAATGGTAGGGGCTGTGCAGAGGCAGGAGTTCTGCCCCTCGCTGGGTGTTAAGGAAGTAGACAGCACCAAAACCCTCAAGACGACACAGCCCTGGATTCTGCACAGGTTGTTTGCCGTCCAACTAACCCACATGTCTACAGGACACACCATGAGCATGGCAGAAATAAAAAGGGGCACTGGCAAAACCGTGACTTAATAAAATTACTGGCATGTGGACTGTCTTGCCTCAGACCCCCATGGCCCTGAATCCTCCCAAACCCGACCAGGCGAGGTAGGGGACTCAGAGTGTGAATTTCTGGTGACTTCTGGTTGCTTGGCTTTCCTTGAGGAACTAAAGGGTGCAGAAGAGAAAACCCAGCATCACGGGAAGGTGTGGCAGCTCCTCTGGGCATCACTCACCATTGGAACTGATGGTCCCATCCTCATATCTCTTGATTAGCACCAAGTCCACAAAGTCTCTAGGAGAAATGAGCTTCATGGCAGCCGAGGGGGTGGAAGTTCTGCTTACGCACAGGGTCTGCCAAACCAGAGAAGCATGCAGCTGTGACTGCTGGCCAGACATTTTCTCCAACTCCCACCCCACCCCCTCAAGGGCTGGGAAAGGTATCAGGATTGACAGTAGGCACTGTCACTGTCAGTAGTACAGGCACTATAAATAATAGTAAGCAGCACGCAGCTGTGACTGCTGGCCAGACATCTCCCAACTCCCACCTCACCCCCTCAAGGTCTGGGAAAGGTACCAGGACTGTCAGTATTCCAGGCATTATAAACAGTTAAGATCCAGATCAAGTCTTCCCAGGAGCTGAGTGTCATGGAAATATACCCAGTTTACAGGATGAGAGTTGTGACACAGGCTGCCCACAGCTATCTAGCTGCAGACAAGTGCCATGCCGAGGTCATGTCTCACAAGTGACCATAAGAGGTGCCATTTATTGAGCACCTAGTAAGAGTCTGGCTGGACAAAGCTCTCAGTTGTCCCTTAACCTTTAGAAATAGCTATCATTAGGCCGGGCATGGTGGCTGACGCCTGTCTTCCCAGCACTTTAGGAGGCTGAGGTGGGTGGATCACCTGAGGTCAGGAGTTTGAGACCAGTCTGGCCAACATGGCAAAACCCTGTCTCTACTAAAAACACAAAAATTAGCTGGGCACGGTGACGTGCGCCTGTAACCGCAGCTGCCCAGGAGGCTGAGGCAGGAGAGTCGCTGGAACCTGGGAAGCTGAGGGTGTAGTGAGCTGAGATCGTGCTATTGTACTCCAGCCTGGGCGAAAGAGCAAGACTCTGTCTCACAAAAAAAAAAAAAAAAAAGAAAATAGGTATCATTAATCCTTCCTACTGGTGAGGAAACTGAGACTTGGAGAGACTAAGGAACTTAGCAGGAAGCTCATGGTGGAGATGGGATTTGAACAGGGCCAGGGCTAGGAAGAGGCAAGAGAGGCCACTCCTTTTCAGAGCTAACCCTGCACTTGCTCAGCCTCCTATGCTATGCCTGGAGCAACTGTTCAATTCACCACGGTCCCAACCCTGGGAGGGAATACCTTGAAACTCACTCAATCTCAGCATACCCCAGCAGTCCACACTCCCATTTTATAAACCAAGGATGCTGGGCTTTCTCCCATTCATCCCATCCTGCAGGAGAGTGGGGCCCAGGCTCTCTTGAGGTCACAATGGAAAAGTACAAGCCAGGCCGGCAATGGCACTGTCCTGGGGGAGGTCTCAGGGTAGGTGAGAGGGACGGTAAGGATCTCCACCTCTTTGCCTTTCACCTCAGGTATTAAGACTTGGGGCACCACGTGTTGCTGAGAAACCTTTCAGAAAGGACACTTTTGGCCTCAGGAAATTCATCTTCAAGTGAGCATGAGATCCCTGGGGGCCCTTGAGCACTTTTCAATGGGTGCAATGGGAATGGATTTGCAGATGACTCTACTGTATGTTTCCTTCATGTTTCCCCCAGTGACCTGCCTGGGAACAGGCTGCACCTGAACGCAGGGCTCCTTTCCCACTTGAAGAAAAGCACAGCACAGCCCCATTCATCCAGAATCATCCTATCATGAATTGTCCCACCGCATAAAATCCTCCAGGGTGGCAAAGGGACAATGGGGAGTGCTGGCTGCAATATTTAATCAAGGCACTACACTCTGGTGTTAGAATTTCATGTTTTCCCCTTTCTTAAGCATATTCCAAAAGTTGGTGTCAGAAACAAGGCAATTTTGCCATTTCTATATTTTGATATTTTGTAACAGTAATGGTAGAAGTGATGAAAAATTTGAAAAAAAAATTATACTGTTTCCACCTCTGATGACTGTCCCCAAATGCATCATTCCTGAGGTACAGTATCTGGAAACCAAGGTGAGAAGGACTTTGGAAACAAATTTTGAAGACAACAGTAGCACATGTCATAAACCCAACACACTCATGGCACGGCCCTGTGTCCTATCCATCCATCCACCTAGCTATCCATCATCTATCTATTTTATAATTAGGATATTTGGGAGTTGCCAAAATCATGCTGAGAAATGCCAATCTCTAAGGAAGAGCCCTTTCTTTTTTTTTTTTTTTTTGGAGACGGAGTTTCGCTCTTGTTACCCAGGCTGGAGTGCAATGGCGCGATCTCGGCTCACTGCAACCTCCGCCTTCCTGGGTTCAGGCAATTCTCCTGCCTCAGCCTCCTAACTGGGATTACAGGCACACGCCACCATGCCCAGCTAATTTTTGTAATTTTTAGTAGAGACGGGGTTTCACCATGTTGACCAGGATGGTCTCGATCTCTTGACCTCGTGATCCACCCGCCTCGGCCTCCCAAAGTGCTGGGATTACAGGCTTGAGCCACCGCGCCCGGCTAGGAAGAGCCCTTTCTCCACATTTTCATTGCTTCACTAAATGATAAAGGGCTATTACTTGGCAATTCTCCACTTTTTTGTAAACTGGAGCTCACCAATAGCCTGTGCTTCCCCTCTACTTTGCAGCTGTCTATTGAAAAGTTCATATCTTTTCATGGACTTATGAGTTAACTAGAAAAATGAGCTCCCATTCATCTTATCCAAAGATGCAAAATGTTTTACTTTTCACATTTATCAGAATTTATAATATAATCATGTTATTTAAATGAATTACACTCATACCTCAATTCAGATTTTTAAAAAGCTAATCAGTCTCATGATTACAGGAAATACATAATTTTAAAAATTTCCATCTCTATGCATATTTATGATGCAAGATGATGACTTCCAAGAACAAACATGTATTATATTAGGGTGAAATTCAGAGGGCTACATGGAACAGAAATTGGAGTTCCAAGAAAACAGTTATACACAATTTCTGACTATTTAAAAAATGTTGCTTGTGTATTTTAAAAATGGATAACAGTAAATAAAAATGTATATATTTAGATACATCTACAAAAATAGTTTTACTTTGTTCATAATTGAGATTTACTGCATGTCAAAAATGACACACTTTGCAACTTATGAAAATTTAGTTGTCAACCAAATGTTATTAATAAATGTCAACTAGATGTCTGAGGATGATGTATAATTTCTCAAAAATCTGTCGAAGTATGTAAGCAAAAAGGGTGAAGACCCTCATACCAGAGAAAACTGGAGTCAGGCAAGTACATGGGGCTGCTACTGGTCCAGGCTTCAGGGAAGTGGGTGCCAGGGGCTAAGGGTCCTGTGTCGTCTAGTACAGCAGCCCCACACAATGAACAGGCACGCTCCCCCAAAGACAAATCAGGGTGCCCAGAGAAGGAGGGAGAGCCTACCAGCTTCACTGACCCAATCCCACAGGCAAACTGATGAAAGGGGCAAGCTCAGCTGGCACAAAGTAGAATTTAGCACAGGCGAACACCCACTTCTCTGTGGTCCTGCCAACCCGGGGAACGGGAAGTGGCTGCAAAGTAACAATGATGAAACCATATCACTTGTCTTGTGGAGCCTCTGAGCAATCAGGTCACAAGGACCCAGAAATTAAGCTGGGGTGAAGGCAGAGGTGGCACCTCCAAGCATGGGAGTCTAGAGAGTTGGTCACCAGCTGGCTCTCAACTCCTACTCTGGCACGTGTTACCTTGTGAGCCTGGGCACATCTGGTACAGCTCTTTACCTGCCAAACTGTTACCTTCCTTTAGGGTTTCAGTTGCAGGGGTCCAAACTTGGAACACAGTATAAGGACTCCGTAAATGACAGTGCTTATCATTTAATCATTACTATGATAGCTCAGGTATCATGTTACTTTCTAGTCTTTCATTCTCTTTCATGGCCCCCCAGCCACTGTGTCGAGACTAGTGTAAACATACTAAAAAAGATGTAGGCAGTTGGCCCAGCAAGGTGGCTCACGCCTGTAATCCCAGCACTTTGGGAGGCCGAAGTGGGCAGATCACCTGTGAGGTCAGGAGTTCGAGACCAGCCTGGCCAGCATGGGGAACCCCTATCTCTACTAAAAATACAAAAAAAAAAAATTAGCACCTGTAGTCCCAGCTACTCAGGAGGCTGAGGCAGGAGAGTCTCTTGAACCCAGAAGGCAGAGGTTGCAGTGAGCCAAGATCGCACACTGCACTCCAGCCTGGGCAACAAGAGTAAGACTCTGTCTCAAAGGCTAGAGAAAAAAAAAAAAAAAAGTAGCCATTTTTAAGTTCAAGCAGAAAGTTCTGCATACAGTCTCGTTACTGCATTTTTAAGGGCATTAACCCATGTTTCCTCAACTTCAATCATTTGTGTATAATTATTTGCATACTACCTCCTTTTTTGTTACTCTCTCCAGTATCCCCCATCCTGTTGTTCACTTAATACTGTTCTCTAAATGGGCTCACTTTTTACAACTTATAGATAAGCTGGTTTTAACGTGAAGCTATTTACAGAAATGAAAAAAAGTGCATCACTTGCCGTAAATTAAAGGCGACTGCAAAATATCTACACGATGATTATTAGATTCTAATTTTGAGCCTGAGGCCAGCTGCTTATTTTATATAAACGAGATTAGCAAGTGTTAATCAGTTGACAAAGGATTATCAGCACCTGAGACTCTCCCCTTCAAGTTATCAGAGAGATTAAAGAAGGACTGAAACACCGAAGTCTCCTCACTAAGTGATTCAATGTCAGCTTTGACCATTAAGGACCTAAACTCACCTTTGATGTTTCTTCAGGAAACAGTGACATAAACTCCTGGGATAATCAACTGGGAATGAACCGAAATGTGAATTCTTGGTCAAGGGTAAGAACACCTGGCTCTTACAGATTCAGATTTGGGTTCATCAGTTGCATGGGGTTTCACAACACAATCTCCGTGAACACCCCAGAGGGTGCTAGTCCACAGATGTCAAAATCAAGACACCATTCAAACTGAACAGGTCAGCAGCTTTTCCCCAAGGCAACTTTCTCATTAGTTTTGGCTATGACTTTTTTTTCATACGAACTTCTGTAATCAACATGAGGTGGGGATCTTAAAGCTACAGAGACCACCACCAGGGCAGGCTCATTTAGATCCATACTGCCTAATACAGTAGCTGACGGCTCCACGTGGCTATTTAAATCTACATTTCGTCTAATTAAAATTAAACAAAACAATTCATGTCCTTAAACTAGCCACCTTCAAATGCTCTGTGGCCACCATCAGAAAGTTCTGGACAGGGCTAGTCCAGCTGACACACATTTTGCCAGCGAAGAAACTAATCCAGAAACTGCCACCTAGAACAACCCCCAGCTGGCAAAGAACCCTGACTCCCCCACCGGGGCTCTCTCAATTCATTCTTATGTCGCCATCAAGGGGCAGCATTTCAAACAAGAGCTGACAGGCTGAATCCAGGCACCACCTCAGTACCCTCAGAGCCCATGTGCACTTGACACATCTTCATTCACTGCTGCTGTCATCTCATTTTGGCTCTGTTTATGGCTTCTCTGCCTCTGAGTCATGAGGCTTCCCACCTACACCTGGGCTGAGGCAGGTATCCAATGCTGCAAGCAGTGGGCAGCCTGTGTTTGCAGCACATACCTCATCGCCAAAAGGTATCATGGACCCCTTCCAGAAGAAATGGGAGGAGGTTATTGTATCATGGACCCTTCCAGAAGAAATGGGAGGAGGTTATTGTATCATGGACCCTTCCTGAAGAAATGAGAGGAGGTTATTGTATCATGGACCCTTCCAGAAGAAATGGGAGGTGGTTACTGTAGCAGGGCCCAGACACTATCTAGAGATAACATGCTTGGAAAGACTTACATCAGTGATGCTTTCGATAATTTCAAAACCATTCACATTCTCATCCCACTTCACTCGCAGGCCCCCAACAGCCGGCTTCACACAGTCCCACACCTCCTCTGGTGTCCCAAATACAATGCCTTCTCCTCGGTACCTGGAGCACAAAAAGGAATTACACCCCAAAGCATCAATAAACTTGTTTATGTTGGGATTGCATGTAAGCACTAGAAGTCTGTCACTGCTCTTTAGGACAGGCTTGCAGGGAAGAGACTGAAACTTATTAGCCCCACCTCCCTTCTGGCCTTCAGAAATGGACGTTAAATTTCCACAAGAATACGCTTTGCTGGAAGTGATTTCATTAGAAACAGTAAGACTTCTGGAGGACAAATGATCACAGGGTTGAAGGATTGATTTGAATATTTTAGGAGGCAAACCCATAAAGATACCAGGAAGGCTGCGGCATCTCTGATAAGCTTTGAACGAGGCATGCACTTACAGGTTCCCTGGAAACTCCACAGATGGCCTCCAGGAAACTGAAACTCCATTCTGTCAAAAGGCACAGAACCACAGAATTTTAGAGCTAGAAGGGCTCTGGTCACCTGGCTTAGTCCCCTGTTCTACAGAAGAGGGCTCAGAGGCCTCAAAAGATTCGACTCCAAGCTGCGCAACCCACACGTGGAAAAGCTGGAACTAATCCTGGGCAAAGCTGACCCCACAGCAGAACGTAATGAAGAAAAAGATCTTAACTGGCTGATTTCAAGAGCCGTGGGTGGTTTTCAAATTCTCTTAAAAGCCACCATGCATTTTGTTTCCTTGAGCAACCCAGGGCTACTTGTTAAAAGTCAGAAGTGTCAAGTAAGCAAAACTACTCCCGTGCTCTGGCATGGACAAAGAGAGGGGCTCGTGCTGTAATGAACAAGGTAACGGCTTTAGAGGCAGGTGTTCCGGGTTCCAGTCCTAAACACCATTCATCAGCGAGTTTTGACCTTGGGCAAGTCACTGAGTCAAAGGAACAGATACTTACCACCTGAGGTCACTGTGAGCCTAACAGGCCCAATCTTTTTTTTTTTTTTTTTTTTTTTCAAAAAAAGCATTCCCTGTTGGAATCCCTTTCAGTCGGGTCCAGGGGATTGGGGTGCAGAAAACAACGGGGAGAAGAGGCGGTTGGGGGGCTTCTGGGGAACCGGGCCCCACGAAGCAGTCTCCACGACCCCTTCCCGCCCAGCTCCTCACTCACGCCTTCCCGGCAAATCTTCCAGCCTGCTGTGTCTCGCCGGTACTGGAGCATCTTCTCGGCCACAGCCTCGCTCATCTGGGCGGCCAGCGCCGGGTCCATGGCACCAAGAGCTGCGTTTGGCTGCGGGGTCGCGGGTGTGAGGAGCGGCCGCGCTGGATCCGGGGAGCCTGGAAGCTCGCGCTCCGAGAGAGGCTTGTAGTCCCGCCTCCTGCCCCGCCCCCGCTCCCGAATTGGTCCAAGCCTTCAGACGGATCCCGCCACTCCCTGAGATTGGCAGGACCAGAGACTGCCGGGCCTGGCTCTCCGGTTTGCGTCAGCGCCTGGGCGGGTCTCGGACGCCGTGGGCGCGCCTGGGCGGGTCTCGGACGCCGTGGGCGCGCCTGGGCGGGTCTCGGACGCCGTGGGCGCGCCTGGTAAGGTCCTGTCGTATCCGCGTGGTTCCTGCCCGCTGCGGGAGGGGCTCTGGAGCGCCGGGACTACAGCTGAGACCCGTCGGGCCGGGCCAGGTCGCGGACGAGGTCGACTGTTTGTTTAAGAAGCGGGGACTTTTGTCCTGAGTGCACCGTCTTTCAGCCTGCGGGACGGTGGTGCGATTTGCATTAGAGGTAATATGCTAGGCCTGGCGCGGGGCTCAGGCCTAGTAATCGCAGCACTTTGGGAGGCCGAGGCGGGCGGATCACGAGGTCAAGAGATCGAGACCACCCTGGCCAACATGGTGAAACCCCATATCTACTAAAAATACAAAAATTAGCTGGGCATGGTGGCACACACCTGTAGTCCCAGCTACTCGGGAGGCTGAGGCAGGAGAATTGCCTGAACCCGAGAGGCGGAGGTTGCAGTGATCCGAGATCACGCCTCTAAGGAAGTTAGTCTTTTAGAGATGTGCAGAAAACTTTACTCTAAATTTCCTGACACTCATGAATTCTGAGACAAAGGGAGTGACTAAAGGAAGCATCCTGAGGTTGCTAAGATATTTACCGAGCTACTCTCCTCAAAAGGAATTCACTCTTTAATGGATACAACAGTCTGATCTCTGAGACTTGAGAGGAGCTTGTTATGTAGGTGTTGTTAGGAGAGATTTTAATAATGCTGTGGATCATGTCCTCAATAATAGTTTGACCAAAGGCAGAAATGTACACCCCCATGGACTGTTACTAAAATACAAAGCAATGTTGTGAAACCACAGCTATGCAAAGGCATTTTCACAGGTTTGTAGCTTTCTGTTACTGCAAATTAGACAACAGCTAGAGTTCAGGGAAGGGAAAGGGATAACTGATTAGCATGTGGTGCTTTTGTCGGGAGCTTTATGAGCTCCTTTTCACAGCCATGGTTGTTGATGTCTGTAGAAAAATGAGCAAAGGTGTTGAATAGGCAATCGGTTCACAGAAGAGGAAATGCAAATGACCAGTTGACTTAGGGAGAGATGATAATCACAAATGCAAGTTAATTAAGCGGGTATAATTTTTTCATTAGATTGGCAAAAATGATATAGCGTGACGCTATAAGGCATTGGTGAGGCTATAAGGAAATAGCCCCGGCATAATCTGGAGGAAGTGTGCACAGACATTTGGATTCGTGAGGATTAATAAAGGAGCTGTTAGTGAAAACAAACATGCTCATCTCTTATGAGCTATGGATTTCTCTTTTAGGAGGACCAATGCTCACTTCTAAGTAAGCACTGGTACGTGTGTGTGCCAAGAAGATACATGAAGACAGACATATAAAAGATGTTTAGTGCAACTTTATTTTCAGCAGCAAAGAAGTGGAAATGATTTCAATGTCCATCAGTTAAAAAAATGGATCAATATGTAGTTTATTCATATGATGAAATACTGTGCCACAGTTATAATGAATGAGTTTGATCTACATTTTTTTGCTAGAGCTAAAAAACATAAATATGTGCAATAATACGTGCAGTATGATAGTGTTTACTTAAGATGTGCTTACATATTGTTTATGGATGCTTGTACATATATACTTACACACAGAATACATAAAGCTATAAACAATCAATCAATGGAGGTACTCCAAACTCTTGCTAGTGTGAAGGGAATGAGACTTTGTGTGGGGATTAGAGTGGGCTTTGACTGTATCTGATATTTTCTGTTAATAATAACAAAATGACTAAATGGAAATAAAATTTCAATCTTGACTGTTGTTGACCCTCACAGTAGGAATATTGACGCTTGTCACAGTAATAGACTTTGCACTGCTCTATGTCTTTTAAACTTGTTTAAATTCAAGACCTAATCCAACAGTAAGTGCCAGAGTGCATGTGAGCTGTGTTGTGCATTGGAAAGTGATACTCATGCTTTCAACCCTGCGTGTATTTGGCAACTCTCAAATTTTCTTAGGAATGTCTCAGGACCTGCTTGTCCTCAGTCCTAAAGAAGCACCTCCCCACTCCCACCCAGACAGTGGTGCTCCCACAGGTGTCTGAAGGAAAGGTCAGGCTTTTCCAAAATATGTTTTAATGTCCCAAGGAGCTTGAGGCCACAGTCCCAGACCAAGCACCTGGAAGAGAGGACCATCATCATGAACCTCCCATGAGCACCTCTATCCCAAGAACACATTTCCATGGCCTTGTGGAACACTGAATCTTGAGCAGACTGCAACCTCTTGGATTTGTCATGGCAAGATATTTGAAAATATGCCCATTCCTTTTCCTAAATTTCAGGAGAGGTGTTAATCTGTGTGTACTTTTAAAATGGTGGTATTTATACTGGACTTTCTGTTTAGAATTGGTAATAAATCTTGGAATATAACCCTGTGACCAAGCCAGTTGTGATTCATTAGGACAGTTCATTCCTTTATTTGTTCACCCATTCACATTCAACAGATGTTTATTATCTATGGTCGGCCTCCAAGATTGCTGCTCCCTGGTGTACATGCCCTATATAATCTTCCCTTTAGTATGCTGGGACTTGTGTATATGATGAGATTTTACTCCCAGAGACAGTAAAAGTGAAGTGATTTTGAAGATGTAATTAAGATCTCCGCTCAGTTAACTTAGAGTGAATCAAAAGAGAGTATTGGGGTGGGCCTGGCCTAATCAGGTGGACCCTTTTAAAAAGTGGGTTCAGGCCTTCTCTGGAAGGAAAGAGATTCAAAGCTGAACACTCTCTTTCTGGCTTTGAAGATGCAAACAGCCATGTTGTGGAGAAGGCCTTGTGGCAGAGAAATGCAGGCAGCCTCTAGGAGTGGAGGGCTTTGGTCTTAGGACCTCAAAGAAATGAATTCTGCCAACAATAATGGGATGCCAGCTTTGGTGGACACCTGGATGATAGCCTGGTGAGACTCTGAGCTCAGGACCTACCTAATCTGGGCCTGGACTCCTGATCCATGGAAACTGATGCTAAGTCTGCATTCTTTTAAGCCTACTAAATTTGTTATGCAGTAATAGAAAACGAATACAATATCTAAGCGTCAGTTACTGAGGATGCAGAATGAATACAACACCATTCTTGCCCCAGATACACAATCTGGTGCAGGAGACAAATATTTAAAAGACACAATTACAATTTAGAGTGAAAAGAGTTATGGAAGTTTGAATCAGGGTGTGCTCCTGATTAACCATGGTGGATTGAACACACTGCTACACAAACCCTGCAGAATGCCCATAAAGGTGAAGATACTGTGAAGGTGGCAGGGGGCACGGGAGAGACAGCACTGTTCTTCCCTCTGGGCTTATTGGCTGGATGGTGTAAATCTGGCATTTTCTGTGACTGAATTCCTTCTCCACTGACTACAAGGAGGAAGTCTGTTGGCAGTAGGAGAAAATGAGGTCAACAAACATAGAAATAGAGCAGAGAGGTGAAAACAGATTCCTGAGGGTGCTCTAATGCCCTGGCTCCAGCTGGGCCTAAGGCTGGCTTGATTCTCATTTTTCCCAGTTAAGCAAACCAGTAAACCTTACGGATAAATCATGCATTACTTCCAATCTCAGTGTCCTGACTCATTAATACAGACATACTGCCCAGTAAGTAGAGTAAAATAAGTTCTCCATAAATGTAGTTACTCTTGTCTTTACTAAACTGATTATTCCTACAAACTAAGCATTGTAATATCGTTAAGGGTGGCATCTAATTTGGGGTGCTTATTAGAGAAGATGACTTTTGTCTGTTGAAGGAGAACAGTTCAAGCATCTCATTCAGATAGCTCAGGTGAGGCTTCAGGAGGCAGAATGAGATCTCTGGCTTGCCTATGATTTGTGGTCAACCCAAAAGAAGGCAAAGCACTGAGTTTCATTGAAATGATGGCCTGATGTGCTTCTGGATGCAAAGAGCCCCACGGAAACAATCTGCTCATGTGTGGAGATGTTACTATGGGTAGCCAGTTAGACGTGAGCAGACAACCCCCAGGAATGTCAGGCGACCATCAGGTGACGGTCAGGTGGCTGTTAATTGTCTCTCTAAAATAATAATTGGTCACAGCTGGCACCAGAGAACGACCGTCTCCCAATAGATAGAAAAAACCTGAAACTGGTAATCAGCAGCTTCCTGGTAAGATCTCAGGAGTTGAGCGAGTGGGTTCAAGCACGCGCACTAAAAGACAATATGGCGCCTTCCACTGGTAAGGGAAGAACCTCGAGTGAGCATGTGCACAACTCCACTAAGCACACTGCGCATGCTCCCCTCCCAAGAGCTAGCAGGCCACTACTGCGCATGCGGACAGCCCACCCCAAGGGAAGAATCAGGGAAGACGTAACACAAGACCCCGGAAGCAAAGCCAGCGTGTAATACCCCAAGTCAAAGGTCAAACAGTGCACTCCATCTTTCAAGTCGCCCGCTTGGCCCTCTCCCAAGTGTACGTTCTTTCATTCCTGCTCTGAAGCTTTTCAGTAAACTTGCATGCCTGCCCCAAAACGTGCCTGAGTCTCTCCTGTTTTGTCCTCTGTCTTGTGCTCCTCTGCCAACTTCTTTCTTCTGAGGAGGCGAGGACTGAGGTAGCTGCAGACCCTGATGATTCGCTGCTGGTAACACACTTTGGTGCCGCCTAACTTGGATAGATTGAGCTAATGGTAGCCGCGGACTAGGTGGCTGCAGCCGTCAGCCTCAGGACCTCAGCCAGCAGCTGCGGCCGTGCCCCTCGGGTCTCTAACACGTGTTCACCTCTTTTTCCAGCAAGGGAGATGCCATGTGCTGGCCCAGCACTCCCACAGGGGCCTGACCTCTGCGAAGCGGACCCTGGAGGCAGCTTAGACGTTTGAACAAATCAAGTCGTCCAGATCCATGGTCAGCTCCTGCCTCGACGTGGCCTTCCTCCTGCCGGGCTGGCCCCCCGACCTCGGGAACCTGCGCTGGCTGTGGGTGACCTGCAGGTACTGGTCAGCGCCGCTGTTCTGCTGGTCACTGCTGGATGCCGCCGACACGGAGTCAGATTCCGTGAGGGATGGCTCGAACCTGAGCTTCCCTCTGGGCTTCAGAGGGGGGTGTGGGTATTGGAAATTCCGCCAGCGTGGCTTTTTGGGCACATAGGTCGGCCTGTCAAGGTGACCCTCAAAATCGTCTTTCCACGGCTTGTAGTGCACCCTCCCCTGGTGCTCGGGAGCCAGGGTCTGACTTTCGGACCTCTCCCCAATATAAAAATGAGGAGCCCCACGGAGGTCCGTCAGGGAGCATGGGGGAAGAGACCGTTTGATCCACTCCCTCCTCGGCGTCTCCTCCTCCTCTTCACTCAGCTGTGGGGAGCGAGGCTGGCGGGGAACCCGGGATGCATATTGTCGCACATTCCTGGGATACAGCTCCACAATGTCACCTGAAGCATCTATCTTGAAATGTCTTTCTGGCCAGACATGTGGATGTTTTCTTTTGTAAGAGTCACGTTCGTTAATGACATAGTATCTGAGGGCGTGGGGCCTGGGACCCTGTGCCACCAAAGTTGAGGCCCCTGGTCCACGGTGAGGAGGTTTGATTTGCTGAAAGTCTTTTCGGAAGAGAGGTTCTGAGTGCACATCTTCGATGTGCTTTGTAAACGTCGTGGGTATGCGCGATCTGTTCTTGTGAAGATCGCTGGTGCTCGAACAGAGACCATGCGGATACCTGTAACACAGAGGCCGCTAAGTGCTGTGGTCTTGGTGGTCTCAGAGCCCCACACCTGACCACTGTGAGCTGTGAGTGGTTCCCTGAGCATTTTCACTGAGCCTGGTTCCAAATGATTAATGGGTATTCTGTGGATTGTGTGCACAGAGCCTTTTGGGGGACTGGGCTAACCAGTGTGCTTTACCGCTGGAATTTTCAGCACCCTAAATCAGTGATGTGCATCATGAGTCTCCATGGAAAGTGCAGAGTGAGGGGTGCTGTGTTAGTGTATTTCATCACGGAGTCTTCTTTGTGTCAAGAGGCCCAGAGTGGGACTAGTGTCGGTGAAGCACATGTTAGGAACATAGTTTCTCGTCCTCTCTGCTAAACAGCTGTCTGGCTTCTTGAGCACTTCTCTGAGTTTCCACTGGTGGGTAGAGGGGAGTTACACATATTAAACAGTTGTTCCCTGGCCAGGTGCAGTGGCTCAAGCTTGTAATCCCAGCATTTTGGGAGGCCAAGTCAGGTGGATCACCTGAGGTCAGGAGTTCAAGACCAGCCTGGCCAACATGGTAAAAGCCTGTGTCTACTAAAAATACAGCGGGTGCTTATAATCCCGGCTACTCAGGAGGCTGAGGCAGGAGAATTGCCTGAACCCAGGAGGCGGAGGTTGCAGTGAGCCAAGATCGTGCCATTGCACTCCAGCCTGGGCAACAAGAGAAAACTCCGTCTCAAAAAAAAAAAAAAAAGTTCTTCCTGATAAAGACTTGAATCTGTATGGTGGCTCTGGTTTGACCCCCCAGCGGCCTCCCAAGGAGTGTTTGGATCCTCCCTCCCTGTCAAGACCCCACAGAGACATGCAGACAACTCCTCATATAACAAGACTTCAAGTTCTTTGCTAACTTAGTCATTAGCTTAAAAACATGAGAGCCCCTGTATTTTACCTATATTGCTTTCACTGTACTACATTCAGATCAAATATAATTTTCCATATGAGTTTGGGCCAGTACAGGTCTATCCCCTTCATCTTTCCAGGGGTCCTACCTCCTTTAAGCAGGGATCTACTGCTTTCTTTGACCCCATGTCATGCATAAATGGTCATGCCAATAACTTGACCAGACTACAGCTAAAATATGCAAGATATTGCCAATAACGTGGCCAGTGTGGAACTAAAAAATAAATAGTTATTTTCTTAGGCTAGAAAAATGTTTATCCTAGGTTGGCTGGAAGGTTTGCTTACAGGTTAAGTGGCAGATAGCCCAGGAGGAAGAATTTGTCCTGTTAGACAAACTGACACCCCCACCCCACCTCCATTTCTTCTCAGTACCAGCTGTCACAGTCTCCTGACCCCATGCCTTTTGGAAGAATTAGAATTTAATGGCGTTGGCCTCCTGAAGCTGTTGAGGCCTTCACATGACTCACATTCAAGGGTTTCTTCTGTGTTGCAGTGGAGCCTCACCTGTTAGTTTCATGCTCTAGCCTGGGTTTGGAGAACCCAGGGAGAGGTGAGCTGGAAGCCCTGTTCCCTGACCTGGGGCTCTGGGGCATGGACTGCGCAACTGTCTCTATCCTGCCACTCTTGCTGCTTTCTGAGTCGAAATGGACCATGTTGCCATTATTTTGGGGTGTGCCCGAGTGCGCTGAGGACAGTTGGCTGGTAAGATCACTGTCGTTTGGAAGCTTCTTGGTGCTTTCTTCCTGAGTCTGGATCCGGGCTGCAGGGAGAGAGAGGACTTGTGAGAAGTCAGGTGGGTTGAGTTGCAAGAGTTTTATGATTTCCAAGAGTTGGTCTGCAAACGATTGAGTGCATGTACAAATACACCTCACCAGTGGGCAACAAATATTCTGTAATTCAAATGATTTCATCCCTGAAAGTTGGAGCTGGGTGTGTAAGAGGAATCAAGTGAACACATGTCTTTACAGTGCTCCATCTGATTTCCCATGAGGCAAAGCAAGTACTTAAAAGCTTTGGGCCTCCAGTTTCTTATCTATTCAATGAGGATAATAAAGCTTACACACAATTATGATTCTTTGGAAATGGTTCACATGCATTTTGAAAAAAGATGTGGTCTTGAGCTGGAAAATGAACATTGGGCAATGCTATTGTTATTCTGAGACAGTCTATGCAGATCTGGCTTTTGAAGGTGACCTGAACTAAGTTTAATTATGCTTAATTGGCAAATAAGCGATGACAATTACAGAGGCGCTTTATGGCATGAGCCACAACTACTTTCAGTAATAATTATCAATTATAGGCCCTCTCTGAAAAGCTGGTGGAGCAAGCAAGCATAATCCTTAGGCCTTAGGGCTCTTGCTCAGGCATTTTTCTGGAGAGGAATCGGTCCATTCCAATTAGTGAAGTGTTACAACAGCTGTGAGAGCTGGCCCCTAGAGCCCTTTTGGGTCCCATTCTCATTTCTGTAGGCTGTGCTGTTTTAATGGTGCCCAGTGAGCCTTCTGGCTCACAGCACTCTGTTAATGCTCCCGAGAAACAGATCCATCTCCTTCGAGCTCCCCTTGCCACTTTCTTCCCTTTGAGCCATCCCAGACTTCCACACTGCATGCTTCCATTCTCCCTGCTTCGCAGGGACAGGACAGAACCTAAGGAGGCCAGACCTCAGGGAAGGGACCTGGGAGCGAACATTGCAAGCAAGAGATGGGCCACAGAGAAGAAGTACACAAAAGTGAACCAGGCAAAGAGATTCTTTGGGCTTCCATCCACATGAATGTTCTGCTTTTCCTCTCCTCTTTCAACACTTCCTTCTGATTTTACACATGTTTTGGAATTATTAATGGGCCTGCATATGATATAAAAATTGAAGATTTAAAGCAACATTTATATCCCTAGATTTTATTTTATTTTATTGCTTAAACCACAGGTTATCGGGAATTTTTATTGGTAGTGTGCCGCAAACTATCTTAAATGACTATATTTTTAAATGCCCACTAACTGAAACATCAGATCTCTGCATTTTAAAAAAATACTTACCTTCTACCATCTGGGCAACCTTTTTCTTATCCTCTGATCTTGCCTAAAATGCAAATGACATGCATGTTTGTTTTGGATTTAGCAGGAAGCAGTAACAAATATTCCTGGGGAAAAAAAGATTTACATGCCCTAGGTCTTTTTTTAAGACAGAGTCTCGCTCTGTCACCCAGACTGGAGTGCAGTGGCGTGATCACAGCTCACCGTAACCTCTGCCTCCTGGGTTCAAGCAATTCTCCTGACTCAGCCTCCTGAGTAGCTGGGACCACAGGTGTATACCACTACACCCAGCTAATGTTTTTATATGCCCTAGCTCTTACCTTGGGCCATGACTGGACTGCTATAGCTCCTATGGACAGTGTGCTCTGGGCTTGGGCCTGTTATTTGAAGGAATAAATGTAAATACCTAAAAGCTGAAGTTTTGTGCCTAGCCAGTTTTATTTAGGGACAGCTAATAGACCATGTTTAGATTCTGCCTATAATAGTTTGTCTGAATCACAAAGAAAAAAATATAGATCAACAACACTGGAGATGTGTTTTTCCACCAAAATGGCCATTGTAAATCCAAATGAATTTTGAATTAGAAGCTAATTTGTGTTTCTTTGCATGAATTGATATTCATGGGAGTTTTTTTTTTTTTTTTAAATGATAGAAGTGGAAGGAGTTTTTTTTGCAGGGGTGAGGTCAGTGAGGCATCTAGGGTGCCAAATTTAAGGAGGCACTTATTTTCAGGGTTGAGAAAGGACAGGGTCAGCATGATGCTAACAGAGCCTCCTTAAATGTGGTGCTTTGGGAGCCTCACTGTTCTCATCACCGTCCTGGGACCCTTCCCGGGGGTCTGGAGGACTCAGGGCACTAAGGGAGCACCTGGGGTATGTGGAGGAGAGAAATTACGGAAGTGTTGGGAGTGTATGTCTCCCTCGGACTGCTCTGGGAGATAGGGTTTGAGCCCCACGGAGAGAGAAGGTAGTGACAGCCATATCTAAAGGATATGAAAGGGCTGAGGCTTTAGGGACAAACAGTGCTGCTGGACTTAGATGCCCAAGTTGACAAGGATTGGGAAGGGACTCTTTCTCTCCCTTGGCAGTTTGCCAGAACTCACAGAAGCGGCAGCACACTGAGGGCTTGGTGTGGTCATGGGAGGGACACTGAAGGGCTTGAGGCAGCAGCAAAGCCGCTTGAGGAGGAGGAAAAACAGAAGCAGGCTTCTTCCTAGCAAAGGTGATTCATCCTTGGGTATTCTCAGAAATAACCCTTAGGCATCTGGGGATTGGTGGCCTTGCACCAGGGGGTGGCCAAGAGTCATAGAACCTTGAAGATGTGACCTCACTTGTATCCCCATGGTGGCGAGATCTCAGTCACGTGGTTGACACACATTCAGAATAGCAAAGGTCGTGGAATACTTGCGTTTTGGATCTGCATTTTGAGCTGGTGGTTGCTGAGCTTTAGAGAACGTGCGATGCTCTGGAGATAATAGATGAGCATGCTAGGACAAAACAACACAGGAGAGTGAGTGGACTGCAACTCGCCTTTCCACCTTTCAGACCACATTCCCTGCAGGGCGTTGGCAGGAATAAGAGGCTCCCAGGCCAGAGGCGGGTTACCCATTGACCCTCCACTAAGGATAAAATACATCAGCAAATTCTCAAGCCGCTGAGCCCTGGGAAGGGGCTGCTTTTGTTTTCTTTTCCTGGCTTTCCACAGCACCCTCATTGACCTGGAATTCTGCACTGGTGAGAGCAATAAGGAAGACCTGAAAATGGGGGAGAAATTTTGCCATCTATCAAGCTATGAGTACAGGATCCACCCACTACTTTTTTTCCTTTAAACCAAAACAAGCCAAAGATACTTAGCTGAGTTGTGAAATTCCTTTCCAGGATTATTTAAGTTTCTGGAGAATGAGATGATGATAATAATGGCATTCAGCCCCATTCTAGTGATCACAGTCATTGACCGAATGCTGTTGATGGATCCATAACCACCTGGATGGCGATGAAGTGTTCCCTTCTCGCCCCTCGCTGAGACCCAGTGGCTGTGTCTCCACGGCACAGTGCCTCGTGTGACTCTGGTGTGTGACTCAGAGTCTCTGTTTGATCATCAGGCTCTAAGCCTAAGTGATTTTTGAACGAACTATTACATTTTATAAAATTATTGGAAAGCAGTGTTCCCTTGTTGGCCAAACACCCAGAAGTCCCTCCAAGGCTGGCAGGTGTGGTACTCACAAAAGCAGGAGTACCGCGGGCAGGATGACCACGGGGCTACTGATGTGCCCCATCACGGAGCCAAACCATGCTGGAAAGTCTTTCTCAATCGTTTCTGACACAATGTCATAAATTTTCTCTTGTCCACTGTGAGAAAGAAAAACATAACTCCAGATTTTATTGCTCTTGGCAGAAAGACGCTGCAAGACATCAAAAAATGGCTGGATGCCTAGAGGCCACTTCATAACATTCCTCAAATGATTTCATAGCCAATTAATATGGAGGATGGAAGATGGGGTCATTCGTCACATTGCGTGTGAGTGTGTGTTGTAATAGTGTGCACTAAGATAGGCTAAATGTTACATACATGTTGTGTCAACGCTGACTTGAATGCTAGATGAAGATACTAGAGGGTTTTGCTGGGAAACAGCTGGATAATATAGAAAAAAAGTGCTGTGCACTGTGTTTTAATAACAGCTTTTCTGTTTTGACCAGATAGAATGCCTCTTCTCACTTTAAAAGGGTTGTATTTTTTAACATGAGCACAGAGATGGTTATACTAAGGGCAGCCTGGTGTTAAGGAAAGAACACTGGTCTTGAATTTAAAACATGCAGGTTTGCAATCTTTCCATCCTGTTTACCTGCTCTGCGAGCCGGGAGGAGAATTCAGTTCAATACAATTTATTTCCCTACAGCATTCAGTCGCTCTGGGCAGAGCCAGGAAAGAAAATAATTTACCTGAATGGACCACAGTTTAGAGATGGCTTGTATCGGACAATAGCAAAAATGGTTGGCAGCATGCACAGAAACAGCATAAACAGGAGCATTGCCAAGTAGAAATTGTTGGATCTGCAGATAAATCGAATGCCATGTGTTAAGTTCACTCCATAGCCAGCTGCCAGGGTTGTATATGCCCAAAGAGCTGCCACAGAAATGGTTGCCCTGACTCTTTGCAAACTAAAAAATCCTCCTCTCAGGGCTACCTACCAATGAATCTGTCGTACGGTCACATGCAGCCTAGGAACCTAGAAATCAGTGTTCAGAGGAACTTCAGAGATCCCCTGCCCAACCAGTTTGTCTGATAAACATTTGCTGAGCACCTGTTTAGCTCAAACCATGAAAGTGGTGAACTCACTCTGGCACCCAGGAGTTCCACCCAGTAAACTCAATTTATGGAAAAACCTTAAAAGCATTGCTCACCCATCCGGGTCCTTACCTAATGGTTCCCTCTCCTGTTCCCAGCCTTGAACTTGTCTCTTACGTCTCAGGATTGTTTGGCTCTTTTGTTTGTGATTCCTGGTTCTCTCACTTGGGTGTGATTTGCACTCAGCCTCTCTTTTTTTTTTTTTTTTTTTGAGGCGGAGTTTCACTCTTGTTACCCAGGCTGGAGTGCAATGGCGCGATCTCGGCTCACCGCAGCCTCCGCCTCCTGGGTTCAGGCAATTCTCCTGCCTCAACCTCCTGAGTAGCTGGGACTACAGGCACGTGCCACCATGCCCAGCTAACGTTTTGTATTTTTAGTAGAGACGGGGTTTCACCATGTTGACCAGTATGGTCTCGATCTCTTGACCTCGTGATCCACCCGCCTCGGCCTCCCAAAGTGCTGGGATTACAGGCTTGAGCCACCGCGCCTGGCAGCACTCAGCCTCTTATCTGTTCTGCACGTGTCTGCACAGGGTATGTGTGCTGCCTGATTAAGCCCTGGTCCCTGTCCCTGAGCCCTAAGCTGGTGTCAGGGAGCTTGGCTGCCCAGGGCTCCTCTGAGGGGGGCTTAAACCTGTTTGGTGTGCAAGGCCCTGTACACAGTTCAGAAAAGAGAATGAGGGGTCAATTAGTGTCGTTACTTTCAACTAGTACTCTCTGTTGGTCTCTCTCTCTCTCTCTCTCTCTGCTGTCTCTCTCTCTCTGTGTCTCTGTCTCTCTCTCTCTCTCTCTCTCTCTCATAAAAAAGACTTCACTAGAAAAGAATAGAAAATTTCAGAGAGCACAGAATGTAGTAAGAAAGTGAGTGATAAGTTGTGAAACCTTTCTCTATCCACAGACACACATGCACACATATAATATATATACATACACATAAATACAACATATATAAATATATCAAAACATGTATCTCTGAATGTATGCATATATGTGTACTAGTTACCAGCTAAAATGTGAATGCAGGCTGGGAGCGGTGGCTCACACCTGTAATCCCAGCCCTTTGGGAGGCTGAGGAGGGCAGATCGCAAGGTCAGGAGATTGAGACCATCCTGGCCAACATGGTGAAATCCCATCTCTACTAAAAATATAAAAATTAGCTGGGTGTGGTGGCAAATGCCTGTAATCCCAACTACTCAGGAGGCTGAGGCAGGAGAATCGCTTGAACCAGGGAGTCAGAGGTTGCAGTGAGCCGAGATTATACCACTGCCCTCCAGCCTGGCGACAGAGTGAGACTCTATCTAAAAAATGAAAAGTGAATGCATTGTCAAGTACGTCATCAGCAAAAAGTTTGAAAGCCACTGATTTGGACACATGTAACTATTTATGTCAATGTAAAATAACTGAATCAGCAAAGTATTTAGAGTGTGTAATGAATTCACCAAATGGCTAAAATTAAAACAGATAAAAGAATAAGTGTTGGGAAATAATGCCACCAGACATGTAAAATGGGGTGATCATTTTAGAAAACTTTTTGGCACTATTTTGTAAGGGTGAACATACGCATGCCCTGTGAAGGATGTTCAAGGCAGTATTACTCATGAGGCTAACAGCTGGAAGCAGCTTAGATGCCCGTCAGTAGTAGCCAGGATAAAGACATTGATCTGTATTTCCTCAGTAAGGTGAATCTCACAAACACAGTGTCGAGTGGAAGCAGCTGGGCACAAAAGAACACATACCATGTGTGATTATGTTTATACCAAGTACAAGCCAGGCAAGCCTAATGATGCCATTAGAGGTTGGCAGAGATTGGAATCCCATGCAAGTGGGTGTGCTCTGGGTACCACTTGTGTTTTGTTTTTTGATGTGACTTCCTTGTGTTCAGTTTGTGAAAACTCAGCAAGCTAAGCATTTATGATTTGTGCACTTTTTCTAAAAGGATTATTAAACTTCAGCAACAAGTTTTTAAAAACTGTGTCATGAATTCAAGAGGAGTAATGATTCATTGAAAGAGTAAGGCATTGGAAATGGCTCTTGGAGGAGATAAAATTGGAGGACAGGCAGGATTTTGACAGGAAGAGAGTTGGGGGAACCCCTTGGTGGAGGACCCCTGGGTAAGGCAGGCGTGGATGAGATAGTTATCTGCATGATCAGATCTTATTCTTACCCACCTGGAGGCTCGAAATACTTGCTGGTGGGGCACATTGCAGGTCAGCACAGCCCAGCTCCTCAGGTACATGAGCCCAATGAGTTTGAGAACGTTGAATGCTGGGAGACATGGGGAGAAGAAGGCCCCCATCCTGGAACCATGAGGAAGGTCAGTGTGCATCTGTTCTCTCCCAGCCTATCTTCCAGGACTATGGAAGCGTCATGCAGGAACCTGGTTCTGAGACTGGGGTTTACACCCTATGCTTAAAGAATTGGAAATGCCCCTAAAGTCCCGAGACCACAACCCCTCCACCTTCTAAAGATAAAACAAGTCACTCAACGTGACTTGAAGGATATTGATCCCATTTTAAAATATTCTCTTTGCAAAGGACAACTAAGCATTTGTCTCTCTTTTAACGCTTTAGCAAAGGAAAATCCTCCTTTGGGAAGGAGACAAATAATGGATGACTACTGTTTGGAGCTAGCTCCTGGTTTTTCTTGCTGATGATGAGGACTGTATTAATAAATTACTGACTTTCATGTTTAATCAACATATATTGAGCACCGACTTTTGCTGGTTAGGGCACTAAGCAGCCTCACACATTTCAGTTTGTTCACTCTTCTGCAATAGCGAAAGGAGAGGTAAATATCCAATTGATAGACAAGAAGGGCTGATCTGGGGAAATCAATGACATGATGCTTGTATTTTAACAAATCACGCTATTTCTGGTCCAACAGGTGAAACCAGAGATAGCGGTGTCATTTAAGGAGCTCTCTATTGCAGCCCACAGACACACACCTATGTGTGGGTGGGATGGGAGGACCCCTCCAGCTCCTCAGTGTCTCCGGGTACCGAATTGCCATGGCCTGGGAGGTGCCATGGGTAACCAGACTTCCCAGCTTCCCGCCTCCCCAGGCAGGGGTCTGCAGTCTGGGGGATGGCTGTGCTCGTGGGCCCTGTGTCTAAGTGAAAATTAGGAGGAACATGGAGGGAGGGTGGCGAGCAAGGGCAGATTGGCCAAGGTCCCCAGCAGCCACTCCTGAAGTCCTTACTAAGGAGAAGCAGCCTCTCCTCTCAGCCTTCCCCCAGTTCTCCTTACAAGTGTATTCTGCTGGTTTCTATGCAGATGTTTTTTTGGCTATGACCAATAGTAACTTAAACATGGACTATTTTCTTTTTAATTTCTTCCTGTAAAATTCTTAGAAAACCACTAATACATTTAATATACATGTGAAATAGTTCTCTTGGAAACACCCTTTCTTAATGCTTATAACTGTGTTTATTATGGTCGTGTCCCATCCAGACTAAGTAAATTAAAATCGTAGCCCAGATGAGATGTAAGGAAAGGCAAGAAGAAACTTTGATACCTACCAAATCATTCCTTGGTTGTAGACTAAATGTAACACATTCTCAGCTATTTTGAATTCTCCATATTCAGGCTACAAGAGAAAATAAACTTGTACATTAAACAAGTTCCAAAGTTCTTTGCATGAACCAATTCATTACAGTCACATAGATAGACTTCTTGGCTCTTATGAGCACTTAGAGATCAGTGCTTGTGGGGCCATCCCAGCAAATGGTAAATGTTAAGAAGCAGGTGAGGCTGGGTGTGGTAGTTTATGCCTGTAATCCCAGCACTCTGGGGGGTGGTGAGGCAGGAGGAACACTAGAAGTCAGGAGTTTGAGGCCAGCCTGGGCAACATAGTGAGACCCCCCTCTCTACAAAAAAATTTTAAAACTAGCTGGGTGTGGTGGCATGTGCCTATAGTCCCAGCTACTCGAGAGGCCAAGGCAGGAGGATTGCTTGAGCCCAGGAGTTTTGAGGCTGCAGTGAGCCAAGGTCATACCACTGCACTCCAGCCTGGGTAGCAGAGCAAGACCCTGTCTCTAAAAAAAAAGAACAAGGAAGTAGAAGCTTAGCTTTCTGTACCCGTCTCCTCTTCCCACATGTATTCTCACCCCAAGTGTCCCCCTCAGCTATGCTGGACTGTTTCCCAGCCTCAGCATGAGAAAGGATGGATTTGGCCATATAAACTTTCCCAACAGACACAGCATTTTACTTACAAACTTGCTTTCCAGATCCCAACACCAGCAGTCACTTAAATACCGGACGAAAAGTCCTCGGAAGAAGTCTATGAGCAGAATGCTTGCCACGGTGAAGAGCATGTCAATGATGGAGAGCTTCAGCATCTCCTGAAACACAGGGTGTCCCTGGATGCCACCACACCCACCCCTCCCACGGCCACTCTTCCTTCAGGTCCTCCTAATCTCTGTTCATTGCTGTGGGCCCCAGCCAGTGGGCCCCTCCGATGGCATCTTCATTTCTCATCTTTATAAGGTGCAGTGGGCAGAGGGATGGGCTTCTGGTAAATAATGGGTGCTCAATAAATATTAGGTGATTCAGTTTTGAAGTTTGGTATCTGACGCCAGCATCACATGAAGCTAGGAAAGAATCTAAGCTCTGTGGTTCTGAGCTACAGGAGACTTGTAGACGGTGACTCATTTCCATGGGATAATACCTTGGGGTTGAGATTCTCTGTACAACATGGTTAAGGGTACAGATTTTGGAGCAGATGCCTGGGTTCAGCATTCTGCTCTTTACTGTCTGTGTCCTTGGGCAAGTACTTGACCACTTGTGCCTCAGTTTCCTCATCTGTGCCTATGAGGGTGACAGTAATAGGACTCACAAGAACCAAGCATTTAGCACAGGCCCCAACATGTGGTAAATACTGCCTGAATCTTTGCACTGATTATTTTTCTTTTTTAATTTTGAGACTTAGAAAATCTTAAACCTCACTGAACTTTTCTTTTTCTGTAAAATAGAGGCAGTGACAGCTCAGAGAGTTGCTGGGGTTAGGTGATGAGATGGATGTGAGGGAGCTTTGTAAGGGTAAAGGGAATCACCTGACCGACGTAGGTCTCCCAGCACTGGTCTTGTGGGTTCTGAGTGTAGAGAGTGGTCCTGTTGGCCTTTGCAAGAGGCGTGGTATAGGCAGAAATGCTGGTCTCTTCCAAGGCCCATGTGCTGTTTCTCCTGAGCTCCATTCCAGGCTGAGGTGTGGACCATTTCCCTTCTTCAGGGGCTGTCCTGGTTGCAAAGAAGGTGGTGGAATCTATCCAATGACTTGTGTTATTTTTGGGAGCCATTTCCTGGGGAGAGAGGGAGGGAGTGAAGGAGGGGAAAAAGAAAAAAGTTGGTCCACATATTTATAAATGAGAATCCATCATGGAGTAACCATTCTCTCTCTCTCTCCCTCTCTCTCTCTCTCTCTCTCTCTCTGTCTGTCTTGCCACTTGACTAGAGTTGACCCCAAGAAGGGAACTCAGAGGTATAATGCATAGTACTTATTTGTTCCTAGTAAGGGTCAGAAACTGTTTTAGGCAACACATGTTAACTCTACTTATCCTCACAAGAGCTTCAGATAAGGATTATTACCGCATGTTCAAATGAGAAGATTGAAACTCAGTGATTTGAAGTCGAGTAAGTGTCAGGTAAGGACCCAGGTCTATATAACCTCAAAGCTCCAATGCAGAAAAATGACTCTCTGTGGCCTTGTCTGTCTATAGGCCTTGAAATTTGATGTTGATGTAGTATGCCTTGGGCAAACAACCTAAGAGCACCTTGTTTCTTCCTCCCTTTCCTCCACCATTCAGGATATCCTTATAGGTGGGGCAGGTTGAAAGTGGACACAAGGCTGGGTGTGATGGCTCACACCTGTAATCCCAGCACTTTGGGAGGCTGAGGCAGGGAAATCGCTTGAGCCCAGGAGTTTGAGACCAGCCTGAGCAACATGGTGAAACCCCGTCTCTACAAAAAAATACATAAAATTAGCCAGACGCAGTGGTATGGGACTGTAGTCCCAGATATTCTGAAGGCTGAGATGGGAGTATCACTTGAGCTCAGGGAGGTTGAGGCTGCAGTGAGCCGTGATTGTGCCACTGCACTCCAGCCTAGGCAACAAAGCGAGAGTTGTTGTAAGTATAAGCAGTGATCTGTCCACGATGATGACCCTGGTGTCAGGAGGAGGTAGCAGGGAGGGCAGAGGTGGGGCAGGCAGCCATCTGGCATGGGCACTCACCTCAATGCTCATGCTATTAACTTTGTCCAGGAGAGCAATGATCAGGCTGTAGAGATTTCCCAGATACAGCACAAGGACCCTGAAAGCCATAAGCCCACCTTGAGAGACAAGACCATCACACACAAGTCCATTGGTTCTAGAGCCCCCACATGGTTCTAGAGACAGTCATGGATATATTAAGGCAGTGCTGCCACACCTGATTTCCTTTAGAATCACCTTGAGGGCATTTTTAAAACAATAGAATTCCAGAATCCACCTTTAGTAGGTCTGGAAGGGGTCTAGAAATTGTTTTACAGCCTTTCCAGGTGATTCTGCTGTAGTCCATAATTGGATCTGTACTTTACAAACACTAGTGTAGCAGCAAGTGTGAGTTTAGAAAGTGGGGCTCTAACATGTAGTATATGAGTCATGCTTTCTGGTTTATGATTGATTTCCCATGCATTATCTCATTTGATTCTCACAACAGCTCCATAATAATCCCCACTTAAGGAATAAGTGTCTTGAAACACAGAGGGAGCTAAGTCACCAGCCCAAGTTCACACAGTTAAAAAGCAGCAGAATGCAATTTCAAGATCTCAGTGCTCTGCTTCTGAAATACAGGCTGGAACCCTCAGAAGCATGCTCTGAGAGGCTCTGAGTACAGCTACACCCTGTCGGCTACTAGGAGTGAATGGAATCTGCCGGCAACAATCTAGATTAGCCAGTGATCAAAGACTTGAGGTCAGCTTCCCTAGTGCTGAAAGGTTTTAGAAACACATGGAATGCCCAAGGATGCAGCCATGGGTCTTATTGGAAACCTGTCTGGAAAAATAAGTGAGAAAGGAAATGACAGGTTTATACACACTTCACCGGGACAACATTTAGCCCTTGGAGAACCATGAAGCCAATTGATGGGAGAATCATGAAACCAACTGAGAAAGTTGATGGGAAAGCATCTTTATCTTGAGGAAAAGACTCTCAATTGAAACCATCCTCCCGGGCCTCCTGCATGTCTTCAGATATAGCCTGCAGGCAGTGGGCAGAGAACAGGAAAGCGACATCTCCAGGGGACAGCACTGTAACACACGTAGGCTCTCCCTCTGAATTGAGCAGGGATTCCTGTGGGCACAGTGCATTTACGGTACTGAGCACAAGGCAAGCCCCTCAGTGTGTATTCAGTTAGCGTTGGCCAAACGAAGGATTGAATGCATTTCATCTCCTGCTATCGGCATTGTCATCACTGGTTTTCACTGTGCCTTGGATAGAAGGTAATACAGTCTGCTGGTGAGTTAATGGAACTGAAATAATATGTCTTTCGCTTATTACCAGAATTAGCCCTAATTTGTCTGGGGAAAGTCTCTGATGCCTTTGTTTCTCTAGTTTTGAACATGAATAATGAGGCCAATCTATATAATAGGATTGCCGTTAGACCAAATGCAATAATGGAATTGATTCTCCCCAATGCTTGCCAGTGAAGAAGGAGCTTCTCTCTTGCAGTCAAAATAGGTGCCGGGTGGAGCGGAAAGAACCAGGAATATGAGCCAGCAGGGTGAGAGGCTCATCCCAACTCTACCCAGAGCCATGAATGTTTGACCAACTCCATGTTCTTTCTAGTCCTGTTTTCTCTCTTTCAAATGACAGTTGAAGTTCAGAGGTTGGAAATTATGACCTTCAAACCAAACTGTGACCTTGCCTATTTTTGTCAGTAAAGTTGTATTGGAACACTACCACACCTGTTCATCAACTGCACCCACAAAACCACAAATATTTACTATCTGGTTCTTTTCAGGAGATGTTTGCCAGTTCCTGAATGAGAGCAAATCTTCCCAAAGTGGTCTGTGGGAAATTAGTTTTGTAGACTGTTATTAAGTGTTACAAGAGGAAATAGGGAGAGACCAATGTAGATCAGGGTGAAGGTGGAAGCAGGTAAGCAGGGCTCCCACCGCCTCCCCCTGCCACCTTCAGTTTAACCATGTCTCACCCAACCCTACTGCAGTAGCTGAATTTATAGATGAAGAGACCATACTCCAGGGAGGAGAGGCAATGTTTTCAGGAAAATACTGATAAAGCCAGTGCTAGAAATGAGCGTGGTTACTCTGACTTCCACAGAAGGTGTCCCAGGACATCCTCTCGGGGACCCCAGCCTACTGTTGCTCAGATCTGCATCGACCACCTGCTGTCGCAGCCACTGACTATCCTGGCAAAGCTTCCAGGCATATCCACAATGTCTTTGAGTCTATACGTTGGGGGAGCTGTTCACAAAGCACTGACTGCTCTTCTCATGTCTGGAAGAGCAACGTGGGTCTCTCTAAGCACTCAGAGTTAAACCATAGAGAGAACACAGCTGTGAGGAGAAGCAGACACACTGCCAGTCTTCTTCTTGGTCCATTTTGTATCCTCTTTTTCTGTCTGTTCTTCCCTTTTTCCTTCCCCCCC
>NW_022437087.1:2783536-2785080 GCF_009761245.1 Sapajus apella | reverse complement strand
ATGTTGACCAGGATGGTCTCGATCTCTTGACCTCGTGATCCACCCGCCTCGGCCTCCCAAAGCCTTTTTTTTTTTTTTAACTCTCCTCAGATGTTCTGAGGACACGCATACGTGGCATTTGGGATTCACTAGGTCAGGTGTGGTGGCTCACACCTGTGATCCCAACACTTTGGGAGGCTTGGGAGGCTGTGGCAGGAGAACTGCTTGAGGCCAGGCATTGAAGACCAGCCTGGGCAACACAGCAAGATCCTATCTCTACCAAAAAAAAAAAAAAGATGGCACATGGCTATGATCCCAACTTGTCGGGAAACTGACAGAATTGCTTGAGCCCAGAAGTTCAGGGTTGCAGTGAGCTGTGATTGGGCCACTGCACTCCAGCCTAGGCAACAGAGTGAAACCTTGACTCAAAAAACAAACAGGATGCACTAGCATTTCTGCCACATTTTCCCCAATTACCATCGCACTGTATTTATACTTCCCTGACCTTGGACGGAAGACGGAAATAACTGCAAATATTACCAATAGAAAAGGAAAGGCTGAGAGATAATGTAATATTCTTTCTGCACATGGAAGATTAATTATCTAGAGAATTATGCCTGGCTTTTGTTTCTCTGTACTTATAGCAGAAGAAAGAAGAGTTTTAGCTGGTACAGAAGATGGTTGAGATAAAATAAATAATTTCTGAATATATCTTTAAAAAACTATTCATCTTTCTATCTGCAAACATACAAGCACACAGTAACTGACTTAATTTTATGTCTCTTAATTGACATAAAAGAGAGTCATGGGAAAAGTTTGCCTAGGGTAGACTCAAATTTTGATAAATTACTGTACAGTGATAAATATGATAAATTGATGACCATCTTACACAATGTTTCTGTTTAAATTCCAACGGATGGTAATATTTTTCATAGAAATGGTCTGAAAGGTGGTTTTTGTGCTATTTCTGCTTTTCACATCTGTGTAGGTAAATTGGACCAACCTTTCAGGACAATGGTCTTACAGTGAATATTTAGAATTCTAAAATTATTCATAACCATTCACTTGGGAATTTTCTGTTTATGGGAATATTCACACAATGGGACGGGGAGAGATGATTGTTTAAAAAACAAACCATTTGCGTGGAGCTGGTTCTGGAAGCATTATTTGTCATTTAGATATTCAGAAACTACCTAAATATTCATGAATGGCACCCGGTCAGCTTTAATCCATACAACAGAATAAGTGCAGTTGTTAACTCCAGTGTGCAGATGGAATCAATTTGTGGAACATGGATGTGAAGAAACAGACATGCAAAAGGCAAAACACCGTGGGTGAGGCTCAAAGATAGAAAATGGTGTAAATGCTTGAAGGTGTTTTTGAATCAAACTCTTTCCCAAAGGAAATGATTAAAATTGTTTACCCAAGCCTTAGTACTGTCCCTCTGGCTCAAAGTTTTTATAGTTCATGCTCTAGGACAAGAGGACTAATGTCCCTAGAGATATTCCCATGTAATAAAAAAAGAGGCAGGCTACTTTTGTCTCTCTCTCTCTCTCTCTCTCTCT
>NW_022437087.1:2764397-2783436 GCF_009761245.1 Sapajus apella | reverse complement strand
CTCTGTTGCCCACGCTGGAGTGCAGTGGGATGATCTCGGCTGACTTCAGCCTCTGCCGCCTGGGTTCAAGCGATTCTCCTGCCTCAGCCTCCCGGGTAGCTGGGACTACAGGTGTGCACCACCATACCCAGCTAATTTTTGTATTTTTGGTAGAGACAGGGCTTCATCATGTTGGCCAGGCTGGACTCCAACTCCTGACCTCAAGTGACCCACCTGCCTTGGCCTCGCAAAGTGCTGGGATTACAGGGGTGAGCCACCGTGCCCATCTGTGTCTCTTTTCAAGGGTGCTGCTGGTAATGGCAGTGGGTACCTCATTCTTTTCCCAAAGCGTCAGCTCCTTGTTGGACTGCTCCAGCTTCTGGGACCGGTCCACCACAAAGTAGATGAGATAAATGCTCCCGGCCAGTGAGAGAAGCACCAGGATATTGGCAACGATCCTCAGGCAGATCGTCACTGCCCTGGGGAGAGAAGCAGGGATGAGGACAGTACACAGGGTTCTGCTTACAGCACCGTGATGCAGACAATACTACTTGGGGACTGGAGCATATCCACTGCCAAGAGGATTCTCTGCCCTGAAGCATCAGTGCTCTTCCAGCCCACCCCATCCCGCACCTTCGGATTCCTCATTTCCTAAGAGATCAACAACAAGCCATAAATTCAACCAGCCTGCCATCAGTGGGGCTTGAAACAGACGAACAAACAGCCAGCTCTGGTTTTAGAGTCAGAGCATTTGGGTTTTAGTTCTTGCTTTGCTACTTAAAATTGGAATTTTGTGATATGAACATTAAAGATATAGGAATTCAAGTAAATGCGTTCAGCAGAGGGAGGGAAGCAGGAAGAGAGGAAAGGAGGACTCATGATTTATCATCCTACATAATGAATCTGACATTGTACAGTCACATGCCGCATAATGACGTTTTGGTCAATGATGGACTGCATATATGATGGTGGTTCCATTATAAAATGGAGCTGAAAATTCCTATGGCTTAAGACATTGTAGCATGATGCATTGTACTCACATTTTTGTGATGACGCTGGTGTAAACAAGCCTCCTGCACTGCCAGTTATATAAAAGTATAGTACATACAATTATGTGCAACACATACATGATAATGATATTCAACGACTGTTACTGGCTTATGTATTTACTATTTTTTACCATTTTTTTTTTTTTGTATACTTCTACTTATTTAAAAAATTGTTAACTGTAAAACAGCCTCATGCAGGTCTTCAGGAGATATCCAGGGTAAGGCACTGCTACCGGAAGAGATGACACCTCCATGTTTGTTACTGCCCCTGAAGACCTTCCAGTGGGATGAGCTGTGGAGGTGGAAGGCAGTGATGTTGGTGATCCTGTCCCTGTGCAGGCCCAGGCTAATGTGTGTGTTAGTCTTTTTTTTTTTTTTGAGATGGCATTTTGCTTTTGTTGTCCAGACTGGGGTGCATTGACACAATCTTGGCTCACTGCAACGTCCACCTCCTGGGTTCGAGTGATTCTCCTGTCTCAGCCTCCTGAGTAGCTGAGATTACAGGTGTGCACCACCACGCCTGGCTAATTTTTGAATTTTTTAGTAGAGATGGGGCTCCCCCATGTTGGTCAGGCTGGTCTCGAACTCCTGACCTTAGGTGGTCTGCTCTCCTTGGCCTCCCAAAGTGTTGGGATTACAGGGACGTACCACCGCGCCCAGCCTGGTCTTAGTTTTTAACAACAACAAAAAAAAAGTGTAAAAAGTAAATAAATAAATAATAGAACAAAGCTTATAAAATGAGGATATAAAGAAAAAATATTTTTGTATAGCTGTACAAGGTGTTTTTTAAAGTACTACAAAAGAGTCAAAGAGTTTTTTAAAATGTAAAAGTTTATAAAGTAAAAAAGTGACAGTAAACTAAGATTATTATTAAGAAAGAAACTTTACAAAATAAATTTAGTGTGGCCGAAATGTACAGTGTTTATAAACTCTGCGCTAGTGTTAGTGTACAGTGGTGTCATGGGCCTTCACGTTCACTCGTCACTCACTCACTGACTCACTCAGAGCAACTTCCTGCTGTGTGTTACAATTGCCTGCAGTGTTTAGTATAGTAGCATGCTGTTCAGGTTTGTAGCTTAGGAGCAATAGGCTGTACTATATAGCCTCAGTGTGTAGTAGGCTGTACGATCTAGGGTGTGTAAGTACATGCTATGATGTTCACACAAGGACAGCATTGCATAAAGACATTTCTTGGAATGTTAACCTGCCACAATACAACATGTGACTGTCTCCCTTTGGGAGTTTCTTAAACGTCTTTTCTCTTTAGAAGTAAGCTCTAAGCTTTTTAGTCTTTTTCAGCACTGTATATTCAGCTCTTATAACAGGCTTAGCATATACAGATGCTTCCTAAGTATCTGCTAGATGAATAAGGAAATAAAGGAGCAACTAAATGACTACGAGGTGGGAGACACGGGGCTCATCTCTTTCCTCATTTGGTCTCACTTCTCACATGTCTCTGATAGTGAGGGCAGATCTGTGAATCGGTAATGATTCTGGTACTTACATCCCTATTTCTGGTTTGAACTGAAACACACCCATTTTTTCTAACACTGGAGGACAACTCCCTGTCTGACTTCAATTGGCCTTTCTTCTGCCCACTTTGGAGCCTGTATTAGCCTGGTTTCCCTGAAAACAGAATCCCAGGCCTTTTTGCAGGTAGTTTATTTGGGAAGTGTTCCCAGAAAGCAGGAGTGCAGGTCCTGGAGTGGAGCAGGAGAGAGGGGCCATCAGTACAAGGTTATGCAGTGGGGTTGGCAGCAGCTAGAGGCAACGGCAGGGCCCTCTGAGGGGCTTATGGAATGCCTGACAGAACCGTCTGCCCAGTGTGAAATAGGAAAGCATTTATTTCCGGCAGTCCAGGGTAGCTCCATGAGCATTCACTCCCAGCGTTGCACCCAGCCTCTTGGTTGCATGTCCATGTGCATCAACTGGGGTCTTGTGGATGCCCTGCACTGCAGCCTCAGAAGCTCCCTGGGGCACCAAACAGTGGGTACCAGCAAGGGGTACATGGGTGCAGCTGGTGGTGGCCGGCACAGTCCTACCCAGCAGCAAGGGCGAGAGAAAGGTATGGCCAAGAGGATTTGAAAGGGAATGCAAGGTATAGTATCTTCTCCATGAAATTCTACCCACTGGGGGCCTTGGGCAGCTCACAACACTTCCGTTTACACGTTTTGGCCCTTCATTTGCACAATGAGGAAACATTCCCAAATGAGATGATAAATGTTACCTTCCTTGGTAAAAATAACAACACGGCATATTACATTATTATTATTACCAACTCTGGTGGAGGAGAGCTACAGAGAAAGAATCGGGGGCAGAATCCCATATTTTTATTTTATAGGTGAAGAACTTCAGGTTCAGGAGGTCATTAACATCAATGACAAAGACAGGACTAGAATCTGTGTCTTCTCACTCCCTATGGACAACCCTTCCCAACTCCTTCCCACCTCCCTAAGTTCCCTCATTATTCCAGAGGCTGGGTGTGTATCCCGAATTTCCCATGTCCTTTTCTACAAATCTCTGAACGGGCTTTCTGCACTGTAGAAACTAATCATGAGGGCTAAATAACCAGTAAGATGTGGGATGTGCAGACCTGCCTGTCTCCAGGAGGTCAGAGCCATAGCCCCTCCCTGGGAATGGCTTTCCCTTTCATTAGTTCTCTGGTTGAAGGGCCTCGCCCTCACCACCATAGCTCTCAAGATCTCGAGAAGAATCTTGAACCTAGGAAATCATCTTGAAAGGCTTGTGAACACCAACTAGATAATATTTGTGTCTTATGACTTGTTTCTAAATAAAACTACTCTTAACAGCATAAGTTGGTCCTCAAAATTCCTCTTTTATTATCTAAGTAAAAGAGTAAGAAATAAGAAACTGGTCAATTTCAGACCCTCTCACCCTTGTTGCAGGATCTATGGAAGGAGGAAGTCGTCCTAAATATTGCTATGGAAAAATCATTCAGTTCCCTCAGATCACATTATGAGAAGGGAAGAAAGAAATGCTGCCTGACAATCGTGAAAATAAGATGTAGATGTTATGGTAGTTTTTGTACCAAACTAAAAACAAATCTTATCAATGAATTCGACATGGGGAGTGTTAATACCTACAGGTTTTTGCTTTTCTTTTTCTCCTGTTCTTCCAGTATTGCCTCCTTTAAGGAAAAATACATACAGCAATAAAAGCTTAGCATCATCAATTTTAAATCATTAGAAACGATTTACCCAGCAATTCAGCTCATACCTTCAATGTCTAAGACTTTATTCTGTAGGATTCAATTGATATAAATGAATTAGATATCAGTTATCTAATAATCAGTTGAAAAAGGATATTGGGGGTTGGGAAGAGGGATCAGAGATAGTGTGGCTGTAATAATTTAAATTATCTACATAGATTTTTTTTTCCTCAAAAGAGTGCACCATTTAACTGTATAGTTCAGTAGAGCTAAGTCTCTGAATATTTCTGATTGCATTGTTTTCTAAGTTAAAAGTAAAAGTCTATATCCCTCACATATATGTATTAATTCATTTTCAGGTTATATACATGAAACATGGTAACAATCCATTATGTAAATTATCTAAAATATACAAAATTTTAAATATACTGAAATTTTAAAAGGATAAAATAGAAAAATTTAAAAAGAAGTTTCAAAATGTTTATCCCTCCCTTCACTGAGTCTTTTGGTACATTTCCTGGAGCATGTCCACCTTACTTTGGAAACAGCTGCCCTGGACAGTGAACATCAATGGGAAGAGGATAGTTCTGGCTTCCAGCTGAGGGCCAGCAGCTGGCTCTGACCCTGCGCTGCCCACCCTTGCAGCCTGCACAGGCTCGTTCACTCACCCTGATGCTGTTCACAATGGCAGCTGTTTTGCTTTCTGCAGCCTCTGGGTTTCCAATGAGGTAATCCCAGGCACAGAACACCCGCCAGCAGAAGGTGTAGTTTTCATTGGAAGCACTGGCAAGGCTTGTGCGGGAGTTCTTAGCCATCCTGCGAAAGAGGAGCACAAACAGGTCATAGGAGTCTCAGGAATAGGAGGCTGTAGCAAGCACCCACGGAGCCCTTGTGTGAATTAGAATAGGCTGCTCCCCTCTGGATGGACGCAGCTTCTCGGTTCACCGCTTGGCCAGCACAGCAGGGACTGGATTTCAGCTTATGCTTGTGACCTCTGCAACACTTGCCAACAGTGTGAAAACTGTGATGGCCCATTATTGTGTGAGTTCATTTGATAAGGAGTCCCACCACTGTGGTGCCCAGCAGGTCACTACAGGTGTGTGTCCCCCAGGAGCTATTCTCATCTCTGCAGCTGCAATTGTGAAATAAAATTCTTTCCTTTGAACCAGTCTTCTTGGAGCTCCTTCCCATGGGAACTCTACCCCTTGGGACTCCACATAACGTGCTGGGTCCCTCTTTCACACATTCCTTTAGATATTTGAAGGCAGGAGTCGTGATCCCTCCTCAGGTGAAACTCTGCCTACTTTTTAGAGCATTTCTCCTGTAATAAGCTCTCCTCTCCATCCATATTTCTTATTTCCAATTTTGCTTTAATCTGTGTCTTACATTGTTATGTCTAGTAAAGGGCCCGAGTCTTCCACTGGGTCCTGGAAGTCACCAGGAGATAAGCTGGAAAGCTTCGGGGCAACTGAAGGCCCCCAGGTCATTACGCACCTCCTCAATTTTTGTTTATTTGTTTATCGTCTTGTTTACCCCAAGCGCTTCTATCTGCATTTTGCTAACATGCCACAAGGGGGTAGGGTGGTGAAGGGTGGTAACACAAATCAAGCAGAAGCAGCAGGAGAACCAGCGTGGGTGGGGCCAGCTTTTCCCTGGGGCTTGGAGCCTCCAGTCAGTCTGCATTTCTCTAGCTCCTACACGGAGGCTTGGAATGGTAAGCTGGAAGGAAACCTGGTGATGTCCTGAGCCAACCTGCCCATTTTACAGATCAGGCCCAGGGAAGGAAGGTGAGTTCCTGCAGGTCTCACAGTGAGGGTGGTACAGGGCTCCTAACCCCCACCAGATTTCTTCTTTTGCATTTTGCCTCCTCCAGTGATGCCCTAGAGGTGCTAACTGCATCACAGCATGGACAAGCCTGGCCTTTGCAGAATTTGTAGATAGCTCCCAGGTCCCAGGCAAACAAATATACAACCAAGGGAGGACATTTTGCTTTTTGCAACCTCTGGTCACCAGATCATATTGCTTATGTCCATATTAGTGCAGGTACTGCATTGTCTAAAATTACATAAACTGGTAAATCTATATGATTCTTGTATTTCCAGACCCAACATAAGACCTAGTATAAAGCAGTAAGTGTTCAGTAAGTGCTTGTTAAAATCAACATGCCTCTTTTAGCCTTGATCTTATCTGTAAAATGGATACAGCTATGCCTTAACTTTACAGGGCTATTGACAAGATTAGATGACATTACACATATCATAACGCTTGATATGTATTTTGGGAAACCAAGCAGTCATACTTTTTTAAAAGAATGATGAAGCTGTAAGCAAACACTGCCATCCCCACTAGGAAATATGCCAAGGGCAGCCGGTAGCCAGCTCTCCCGATCTTTCTCTCCCTGCCGTAATACCCGTAGAAGAGGACTGAATACTGGAGGTAGCCCTGCAAAGAAAACACTCAGTGTCATTTCTGGTTCCGAGGTCTCAGAACTGTGGCCCATTCACCCCTTCCCTCAAGACAAGAGTGTGAGCAAGCATCAATCTCACCCCCAGAGACCAGACGGTGTCCAGGTCTTGGGCAGACGAAACCTGCTCCTTGGGGATGGTCTTCCTGGCTGTGCTTCCAAAGGGCTGGCCTGCAATCAGCTGGTGAGAGAGGAAAGTGTTTCATGTGGTCCTCTGAGTGGAAGGGGACCAGGAGAAAATGAGAGGTTGATCTCCATGTGCTTGTGAAAATGTCACACGTAAGACATCTCCAGCGAGTGGATTTCTGCTTGATTCTCATTGATGAAAAATTAATCTTGGGTGGACGGATTTTCTTTTTGGCTGATTAGAGCTCACCTGTGTGTAGTCTCGCTGAGGTAGACATGGTTTCTATGGGTGGATTATTAAGGACTCTGTTTGGAAATGTTTCATGTACTTTTTGAGGATGAAGTTTAGTTGAAAAATGGATTTTATTTCTTTAATTTGTATAAATTTAAGGGGCACGAGTGCGGTTTTGTTACATGGATGTATCACATTATGGTGAAGTCTGGGCTTTAGTGAACCCATCACCTGAATAATGTACATGGTCTGGATATTATTTCAACTTTGGGCTGGCAAACTGGCTGGTTGGCCAAATCCAGGCTGTGGCCTTTTTTTGTGGCCCAAGGGCTAAGAATGGTTTTCCATTTTTAAGTGATTGGGGAAAAAAAAATCAAAAGAATTTATATAAAATTCAAATTTCAGTATTCATAAATACAATTTTATTGAAACACAGCCACATTCACTGCTTGATAGACTGTCTGTGGCTGCTTTTGTACCACACGGCAGATTTGAGTCATTGTGACAAACACCAAATAGCCCACGAAGCCTAAAGTATTTATTCTGTGGCCCTTTACAGAAAAAGTTTGCCAAGCCTGCGTTACCCAAACACATGTATTTTCCTCCCCACAGCGATAACCAGAGGAGCCATTTTATGTGACTGCTGTAATATCTCCTTTTTTTTTTTTTTTTTAAATGAGTGGTACTTTTTTCTCTCCTGAAACATCTTACCTCTGGAATGACAATAAAAGCACCTGTCATAATGGTGAGCACAATATTAATTCCAAATAACCATCTCAAGAATATGAAATAGGAGGCAACACCAGATCCAAAATGACCTAAAGAAGGACAAGATAATGAGAACAGTTTAAATAAAATCCTCATAGTGCAAGTAATCCTACAAAAAGAACACCATAATTTTTCTTACATCCACAGGACCTAGAGTAAGAATGCCATTATTGTACCAATCAGGGTGTTCCTTCCTAAGTGTTCGCTTAGATAGATCAAGATGCCCCTGAATATCTACCAGTTCTACAGGCAGGTAAAATCTCTAGTTTGTCTAAAATGCTATTTGTTAGTCCCGTCCCTAATGACATATTCATCTGAAATGGTCTTATCAAATTTCAATATTTCATGTATGTTAACAAGTAACAGCATCTTTTAAGAATTTGGCATGTTTCTTTTCTATTTCGCATCATTTTGAGAATTTCAAGGATTTTGCTAAGGGTCTTTTTGCCTTAATTCAAGATAAAACACAATTTGCTAGATGTTAACAATAGTGAACACTGAGTGAAGGGTACACTGGAACTCTTTCCAACTTTTCTATACATCTAAACTTACTCTAAAATAAAAACCATAATAAAAACAAATTTATATCTATTGAGAAAATTGAGGAGCATAAAAGAACTTAGATGAGGATGTATCTAAGTGACAATTTGACAACATTCTGGAGTAGGTGGTTTTATGTCGTACTTAAAAAAAATTCTTAAATTTTTATTTCAAATCTAGTTTGTGTTTGTCATAATGAGTAGCAAAACACAAAACATCACAAGGACAAGAAAAATTACCTATTCTGAGATCACTAAATTAAAATCATGGTTAGAATTAGTTTCTATTAGACTTTTAGTGTAACCCTTCACAAATAATGTTTTATACAAATATGTTTTTGTGTAAGATTGGCATTTCTCTCCAGCATACATCTTCAATTACCAATATATTACAAACATTTTCTTTTGCCAAAAATACTCTTCTATAAAATACATTTTGTTGTTCCATCAAGTGAATTTTTCATAACGTATTTAAACTCTTCCCCACAACTTGACATTTAGGACATTCCCACCTGTTCTATAATAAATAACATGTTCTATTCTATAAAAAATGGGTGGATAGTTCTATCATAAATAATTTCTGTCTAAGGTAAGGTTTCCTAGAAGCAGAGCTTGAGAAAGGGATTTGGCAACAGGTGATTTGTCAAGGAAGCACTCTCTGTAGAGAAGTTGTGAAGGAGTCAGGGAAGGTTTGGGACAGAGCCGGGGATGGGCATGATCTTAGCTGCAGTCTAGCTGAGTCTATACCACCAGGAGCTCCACAGCATGAATTGTACCACTGAGTTGGTCCCACTTGGAGCAAGGGATCAGACTTGAATGCCCCTCTGTCAATAGTCACTGCCTGTAAGTTCTAGGTGATGAGTGGGGTATTGGGGTGACAGGAGGTAGTCCTGGGGCAATTCTTTGAAGGGGAGCAGCTGAGTGACAAGCAGTCCATACTCAGTAGCTGAGGAAAGGGTAGACCAGTCAAGGAAAGGCAACCTGGGTACAGCACTAATGGCAGCTACTCCAGCCTTGTTTGTTTAGGTTATTATGGTTTTCTCTGTTTTTTTAGGAAATGGAAGCATATTACCAAAGTATATAACATTCTGAAGACTTTTGGTACATATGAAAACTTTTTTTAAAAAGAAACACTGTCCTAATTTACATTTCTGTTAACATATCAGATTGCTTCATTCATTTAAATATTCAACATGTTTTTCCCAATTTGTCATCTAACTTTTAGCTTTATTTTTTGTGTACATAAATTTTCTTTTTTTAAGTAATTGCATATAACAGTACTTTTTCCTCCTTCACTTTTATGATTATATATGTCTCCATTCTGCAATCACACCGCCTATATTTTCTTTAATCACTTTATGGTTTCTTATTGTCTATTCAAATATATAATGGAATTTTAAGTGAAGGAATTAAACTTACTCTTTAAAACAATTGAATCAATTGTTCCAGCAATATTTATGCAGTAATTTAGACTGACTTCAATAATTATTGTATGCTAAAGGTCTATGTGTATTCCTATCGGTTCCTGAATTTTTTGCTTATTCCTTTGATTTGCCAGTCATTTCCCACACCGTGTTATACTGCTTCAGTTGTTGTAGCTTTATGATGTATTTTAATATCTTGGTCATGCAACTTCATTTGCATGCTTCCTTAAAATTTTTTTATTCGTCTCTTGGATATTTTTCTTCCATATGAGTTTTATGATCATTTTGTTAAATACTTGGAAACAATACATTAAGATTTTTATTTGATTGCATCAAACTTGTAAATCAGTTTTGGGAAAATTAACATCTTCCAAATATTAAGTCTTCATATGTGTTTTCACAAGACTTTTATATCCTGTGGCATAATTTTACAGTTTCCTTTATTTTGGACTTATTGTTAAGTCTATTCCAGGTATTGTGCATATCAATGTGATCATAGACATGATTTATTTATTTTTTGGCATATGTTTTGTAAATGGGCACAATCATCTCTATGAAAATCCAGATTTTTGTATTTGTGTTTTGCAGTTCCCTTAGCTACCCTCTTATTCATCCTCGTAGGTTTTCACTTGATCCTTTTGGGGCTTGCATTATATCTGACTGAAGGAATGAACTGGGAGAGAACAGCAGAGCCACAGCAGAATGTGGAAATCCCCACGTTGAGACTGTTTCCATCCTGGCAGGCAGTGGGGACAGGTATCTTGTCTTCCGTATCTGTTGTCCCACGTGGAGCCTGCTATTCGAGTACCCTGCTATAAGATGACCCTGCTATGAGAAGTGCCCTCAGCTGCACAGCATAAGGACCAGAACACAGCAGACTCTCCTTAGGCTGTGATTGGCCACTAGCACTGCATTCCTGCCCCATTCTCCAAGTGTAAATACTTACTCTCGATTTTCTTTATCCTCATTTCCCAGGGAATGAAGGTGACCACAAAGTTGCAGGCGAGACGAGCAAATTTCCGCCAGAGCTAGACAAGAGGGGTCAGGGTTAGAGACGTCACATTCTTGAAGACGGCAATGGCTGTGCAGTACTAGGCACCAAAAATGGAGTATACCAGACATTCCCTTTGGTACTTTAATTTGGCTTATGGCTTCACAGGCCTTTAAGCTGCACTAGAACCAAAGTAGCCCCCTTGTCTTCTCTGTGCTCCTGACCAGGTGAATGGATACCTGCTTTGGATGAGTAATGCCAGCTGCAGCCCTATAGAATAGAAATGCATCTAAGCCATGGTGTCTGTTTGAGGTGCATATTCTACAGGGCTGCAGTTTGCATTATTCGTCCCATTCCTGATGCAGGTTATCTCTTGATCTTTGAGAAATAATTTTTTGTTTTTAACTTTTGGCAATTGCGTCTTAAAACCACAAGACACAGTAGAAATTACTCAAGGACTGATATCTAAATAAACCCATTTGATCCTGCCATAAACCTGTGGGGATTCTGAGCATGCAGACAGGGAATCCACATGCCTAAAAAACTCCCCCAGGTGATTACAAGTGCATCCCTGTTTAAGGACAAAGAGTCTAGAGCTTACCCTGAAAATGAATCCCACTCTATTGTGGGACTCACCTCCTGCTACAGAGCTCGCCTCCCAGCCTCTTTCCTGGATAGAGCTACTGGGGATAAGGTCTGGAAATTTGTCTTATGTTTTTAAGATGCAATTGCCAAAAGTTTGAAAAACATTTCTCAAAGGGGAATCAAGCAAGACATGCCCTGGCACTAATTCTGCTTCCAACAAAGTTGGCAGGTTGTGCATTTTAACACACAAACCATCTGGGTCTGTGCTGGAAGCAAATGATATCATTGCAGAAAGAGAGATTGCAAATGTAATTATGACATTCTGAACTATAAGACCGCACACAGTCCCGGTACGGGCATGTATGATAATGTCATTCTGGACGTGTCTGCTAAGGCTAGCATAGCTGCTTGTAAATGAAAATCTGAATTTTATCAGCAGTTGGAATTGTTCATCTTCTGTTCATGATTTGAAAGCCAACTCAAATACAGCCACTCCCATGAACACAGATTCTCCGTAGCCAGCAAAGAAATTGTCCTATTAATAAACTCCCCTGACAATATATTTTGGTCTCTCTCATAATGTTTATCATATCCTACCTTACATTACCTTAATTTTGTTCACCTGGCTTGTCTCCTAGAGCATAGAGTGGGAGATGGAGGCTTTCGGATCTTTTATACCCCAGCATCCAGAGGAAGGGGTGCTCCATCATCCTTTGGCAAGGGTTTGGTGTTGGAAAGCATTTGAGTCTCTGGCCCATTTTAAACCCCTGAAGTCTAAGAAGCTTGGGGCAGAAAGCCAGAGACCTGAGTTCTAGCTCTACTTTCACATCTATCTCACTATGTGTCCCTGGGGAAGTTATTTTCTTTCCTTGGGATTCCATTTCTCCATCTGTATAAGAAGTAAGATTCAAGTCATGGCATTCAGAGTGCTCTTTAAATTTAAAATTGTGTGGGAATTTTCATACATGCAACAGGCTAAGGCAGAGCAGCCTTTGTAGGTGGGGGCAAAAAGTCTCCCCCACCACCCTGACTCTAGTGCTTGAGGAGCCAGGGCCCCTGAACTCAGGTTAGGGAGCGCTGGATTGAATGGCCCAGATACTCGCTCTGGGAATGCGACTCTATGCAAGTTGGCCTAAAGGAACTTCTTAGAGGACAATGTGATGGAAAAGGTGATTTGTTGATGACATATTCAGTAAGCCGTGGGGAAATAAAATTTCATGCTTCTCTGATGATTTATACCAAATCTCCGTGGTAAAAGCCTTGAAACAGTAATAATTCAAACTCTAAGAGCAAAGCAAAATCCAAACAAAGAAAAACTAAATTTGGAAGAAATAGATCCTAATTGTTGGTTTGGGTTATTGAGCTTTGGTAACTAAGTTCTTTTTTTGGAAAGATTTACATGTCCACCTGGAAGAAATCTAACAATATATATGATAGTTCATGAAAAGTATATTCATAGTTTGTATTAAACACCTAGATTGTGCTGACCTATCAACATGTCAACATCGACTAACATACGTGTTGTTAGATATGTGATATATGCATATATCATTATATATATATGCATATGTATGTCTCAGACAGATCTAACAATATGTATGACAGTTCATGAATGCATGTATTATGTTCATAGCATGTATTAAGCACCTAGGCTGTGTTTTCCTGTGAATGCAGATAGTGAACAAGACATGCAAGGTGTTACCTGGTGTGAAGTTTGCGTTCAGGTAGAGGCAAGGCAGCCACAACCAAGTCCATGCCACAATGGGACACAGTCTATTAGGACTAGGGGAGAAGGCCCTTCAAACAAGGTCAGGGAACGTCTAGCTGGGGAGGTCATACTTGAGCTGAGACTTGAATGAGAAGGAAATGGGAAGAGTAGCTCTCTAGAAGGGGAGAAAAGTCAGCACAAGCTGAACGTTTTACAGAAGAGAATGGAGGAGAGAGTAATGAGACAAAACTTTGAATTACCTTCCTCAGTCTAAAAACTCTGCTTCTAATAATTCGGTCCATTATCAAATTATACCTTTAATTTATATGGAGTTTACTATTGCTAAAAGTTCCAACAACTTTCCATTGTTATTTATATATATTATAGGTCATTTGAATTCAAGTGAAATACTTTATTTCCTATAGCATTTCATCTTATTTAGAGAAAACAAAAGACTTTGGTAGTTCATATATCTATAAAAAGATAATTTATTTCATAAACTCCATCATAGTGTGACGGGAATGAAGAGTCATGTGTGTTTTGGTCATAAAAACAGATTAGAATTTTAAAGAAGATTTTATGAAGAGTAAGAACTAAGAATGCCAAGATGTGTCCTTTGGGATTCTTTGATATTTTACAATTTTTCAGATGTGTAAAATTTAGGACCAGCTTTAATTTAAACTGTATTTTTATTTATTTATTTTTTTAATTGCATCTTAGGTTTTAGGATACATGTCAAGAACATGTAAGATTGTTGCATGGGTTCACACGTGGCAGTGTGGTTTCCAATTTAAACTGTATTAAGAATATTTTTGTTTCAGAGAATCTAAGAGTATATACATCAGTTATTGTCTCTCAAGATAACAAACACAAAATATAATAAACATTGATGCAGGTATTATGAGACCAATAATGGCAACAAAAATAATCAAGGCTTTTTGAAAATAATCTTTAAATATTTATCAAAAGCCAAAAAAATGGACCACAGTCTTTTCTATAGTGATTGCAGTTCTGGCTAAGAAAGAAATTCTAAAAGATAGAAAAATCTATATGTGCAAAGATGTTCTTCGTAAGGCTATTAATAATAATGAAAAATTAGAAGCAATTAAATATCCACCAGCAGCCAAATGACTAATTAAATTAATATACATTTGTCTGATGGAATGCCACACAGTTATTGAAAACCGTTAAATATGAAAACTATATAGCAACATGGAAAAAATTGTATAATGATGTTATATGAAAAAAGAAGCAAGACAAAAATGCGTGTACACTCCAATTACTATGGTGTGAAAATAATATATGTATGCAATGACTTGTGAAATTTCTAAAACGATATTATTTTGGGGAGTAGAGGGTATAGAAGGAGTTGTTATTTTTCTTTGTTTTCTACACACTTATGAAATGACTTTATAAACAGATAACTTTTATTTGTTTATAATTCTGATGTATACTTTTTCTTTCAGTAACTGAATGGGAAAAATAACAAACAAAAACCTTAACACTATTATAAAATAAGCATTGTCATATGCCTGCAACTTTCTCATTCTAAGAAACACAGCTGGGACTAAGACACAGTGAACCAAACCTACAAATATGGTGGGATTAACTCAGGAGAGATGCTAGATCACTTTTGCCAGGGAAGACATCCTTTCCCCTGACCAATTAGGCTTACCCAGTTTCACACAATTGGGAGGGAAGGCATCTAAGACTAAAATTCAAGTCTTGGGAAACTCATAGTTTTCAACTCTATCATCCTGATCTACAGCTGTATTATAGACTGGCGCTTGCAACCTATGTATGATGACAGGTGCAATGGCCGACACAACCTCCCGGTTCTGGAGACCACAGGAAGGAGTGGCGGAGCTCACATGTGTGTTCTTTACCTCTGCACCTGCTGCTTGGTAGCCTCGGGTCCTGGTCAGCCTCCCTTCGAACTTCAGCACAATCTCCTTCGCTCGTCTAAGACAAGAAAAACATGATGGTGACCACAATTTTATGAGATTTACAATTTTTGCAAAATGTGTAAAAATGCAGCAGGCATAGGTTGCCATCTTGTCCTGGAAAATGATACAAGACTAGATGCCGTGAGAAGATGGAGTTATACAAATACTTCATGGTCTAATTCTGCGTAATCAGAAAACTCCTTAACATTTTTTTCTTGAACGTTTAAATGGATGCATTAATCCAAGATGATGAATTTATACCAAAATTAGCTACAACTGAGTTTCTTAAAGGCCTTCCCTGAGTCTGGCGCTTGGCTGGAAATTCTGAGCTTTGGAAATCCTGGTGGCAGGCACTTCATCTTGGCCTCTCCACTTAGCAATTTTCCTCTTCCAGTCAATTGTTTAAAAGAGCAAATCAGACCTGGCTTCAGAGAATCTGCCTAGAGAAAAGATTGGTGTCTGGTTAATCAGAGCCAGAAAGTCATGTCTGCATAGCCATGTACAATCTGATTCAGCCCAAACAAACTTCTAACACACTAATTGATCACTGTATTGAATTAACCTGATCTCTCTGCCTAAATGTTCACTCCTGAAAATGGACTAAATCCACTGGGATAGACAGTTAAATTCACACCTTAAATAAACAACAGGGTTAGAAAATAAATGATAGTACCATAGACAGACTGAAGTCAGAGGGTCCTAGAGAGAGGAATGTCACCTTCAAGGTAACCTAATCATGCACCACCCCATGTAGAGATGCTTATTATCTGATGGTTGGATGCCCTCTGCTTAATTATGTTCAGTGTTGAAGAACTTAATTCTTCTGAATTAGCCATTTTGCTAGTTTGACAGGGTTACTTAAACCTCCCTGTATAGATCAGGGAGGGTGCTCTGGTCTGTACATCATAGCAATCCCCAATAACACCCACTGGTCTGTGTCCTTCCTAGGAAAACACAAAGTACAAGCCAACTCCTTTGTCCATGGACAGGATGATCTCTCCAAAATATTACCTAACCAGAATTCTTGGTTTTGGATCTCTTTCTACCATTGCAACATCTCCATCTTCACAGCTTAGCCAATGCACTGACTTCATTCTGGTCAGAACCAAAATGTAGGTCAGGAGGGTTGATGTCCTACCCCATAGCATAACTACCACGTTGGGGCCATCTTAATAGAGCTGCCTGCTGCAAGTATCTGAAAAGCAAAATCCAGCTGGGCACAGTGGCTCACACGTGTAATCTCAGCACTTTGTGAGGCTAAGGCAGGTGGATCACCTGAGGTCAGGAGTTTGAGACCAGCCTGACCAACATGGTGAAATCCCATCTCTACTAAAAATACAGAAAATTAGCTGGGTGTGGTGGTGGGCGTCTGTAATTCCAGCTACTTGGGAGGCTGAGGCAGGAGAATCACTTGAACCTGGGAGGCAGAGGTTGCAGTGAGCCAAGATCTCGCCATTGCACTCCAGCCTGGGCAACAGAGTGAGATTCCATCTCAAAAAAAAAAAAAGAAGAAGAAGTAAAAGCCTATTGAAGTCAAGTAACAATTCATTTTATATACTCATTTATTTTTTCTGAAAACATTTAAACATTTTATGCACACCTGTTTTGGGTCAAGCATAGTGGAATACAGAGTTACCTAAAACAGAGTCTCAGCCAGGTGTGGTGGGTCACGCCTGTAATCTCAGCACTTTGGGAGGCTGAGGTGGGAGGATTCCTTGAGCCCAGGAGTTCAAAACCATCCTGGGCAACACCGTGAGACCCCATCTCTACAAAAATATGAAAAACTAGCTGGACGTGGTGGCACACGCCTATACTCCCAGGTACTTGGGAGACCATAGTGGGAAGATCACTTGAGCACAGGAGTTTGAGGCTTTGGTGAGCTGTGATCCGGCCACTGCATTCCAGCCTGGGTGACAGTGACCACCTGTTTCAAACAAACAACAATTAAAAACCAGAGTCTCTCCCTGGAAGAGTTCACTACCTAGTAGGGATAACAGAGACCTTTAAAGACAGTGACTGAGAGAGTGGGTGTGACAAAATCTATGACAGAGGGGTGATCAGGTATGGAAGTAGCATGGAGGGGTGGCCTTAACCAAGGCCCAGTCATAGACCTATGCTGATTTCATAGGTGCTGACCGGCTGCTTCCCTACAGGGGAAACAAGCTTGATCGACATCCTCTTAGACAGGTGGCTCTTGCTCCAGACTCAGGGTTAGCTCACTCTCCTTTCATCTGCATCCTGCTACGCTCCCTTGATTCCCAAGCAGTCAGGGTCCGGTGCTTTTTGCACCTTCCACAGAGGCACTGTGATGAGCCTCAGCAAGTCCACTGAGGGAAGTGTTGCTCCAGTAGTTTCTCAAGGTGTGGAGAGGAGATATGTGTGACAAGGGGATGACAGACAGGTGCTCAGAGGGCCAGCTGCACTCAGAGAGCCTGACTGCTGGCTGAACACATGGCTGGTGTCAGCCATCTTGGGGCCCTGGATGTGTCCTGTGGACCAAGCAACATGGCCTTCCACCACAAGGTTTCTGAAGTGCCTTGACAGAAAAGTTACCATTTGCTCTGCCTTCAAAGTTAAAGAGACTTACCCTCCTATTATTCAGATAACAATTAATCATCATCATTTCTGAATGATTTAGCAAAATTCTAATAAAACCCATGTCTTTTTAAAGAGTAATCGCTCCAGCGATTACTTTGGTCAAATTCCTGTGTTTCAATACAAGAGAACACTGGACTTGGAATCAGAAATCCTAGATTAAAGCTCAATTCTAGCACTCAGAAACCATGTACTTGGGCTAGTTTCTTAACATCTCTGAGTATCAGCCTTCTTGTCTGAAAAATGGACATAATCCCACCCTATTCAAAGAAATGGAAATGGCAGCAGCCAGTGACAGACAGGAAAGGCCCGTGAAGGAGAATTAATTGGAACCTTCTCAGGATCAAAACTATGGATGACTTTAGCTATCTTTCACAGTCACCTGAAGAGCAGGCTGGTCAGACTGGAAGAACATCACCTGGAAAGCAGATCTAAGGAAGAAATGATTTGGTGGTGAAGAAATGCAAGCCTAATAACATGGTAGATATGGGGGTAAAGAGATGCCTGCTTGGCATCTAGAAAAGGAGAATGAATATGAAGGTAAGACAGTGGTGCTGTCCACACAGCAGGTTCCTGATCATCAGGCATAGTGTCTGCTCTGCCAGGAAGGCCTATGGCACAGGTCACAGTAGCTCGGTGGTACAGGCCATGAAGGCTACTCTGTCAACTCCCTTTGCTGTAACCCCAGGCATCAGAATCACTCTTCCTTACTCTTAGTGAGTGAGTGTTATATACCAATGCAGTGCTAAGCACTCACAGGATTCATCCCATTTAATCCTTCAACAGACTGCTATCAGTGGATCTCAAACTTGAATGTGCAAAAGTACCGACTTGAATGGAAGTCGGACCCTCTCCCGTGGTTTGGTTCAGTAGATCTGAGAGCAATCAGGGATTCTGAGTTTTTAATAACACCCGGAGAGCTTAGTGGTTGACAGTTTTGGAAACATGCTGCCGGAAGTTAAGGGCTATTCCTCACCATCACTTCAACTTTAAAAAAGAAAAGAACTGGTATTCAGAGAAATTAAAATCAATGTCACATAAATTGGTAAAGGTAGTATTTGAATCAGGCAATCTGTTTTTAAATCTTTAGCACTTTATTATATAGACAGACTATTTAATATGACTCTAAGTATCATAATCTGGCTTCCTATAAATGTTTTTTTTTTCAATTATTTTTTTACCCAGAGGGTTCTAATAGCCAAGCATCTAAAATGAGTATCTTTTTTTCATATTGGCTTATTGCTCTGTGTCTAGTAAGCAAGCGAGGTTGGAGAGAATATTAAAATCTAGTGTTTAGAAAGGAGGTAGAAGATAAAACACTCTCCACCAACACACACACCCAACACAGACACACTCACACACTCTCTTTCTCTTTTTCTGTGTCTGTCTCTCTCTCTCTCGCTCTCTCTCTCTCTCTCACACACACACACACACACACACACACACACACACACACACACACAC
>NW_022437087.1:2681418-2764297 GCF_009761245.1 Sapajus apella | reverse complement strand
CACACACACACACACACACACACACACACACACACACACAGGAACTGGCTTCTGGACCAGCTAGACCCCTCAGATATCTTTGTGACTTTGCTAAGTCAGGTCAAGAGTGACTGAGCCACCTCTCTCTCAGGTCTTTATTCTCATTCCCATGGGCAGGGTTTTGTCAGAAAGCATACATGCAATGATCAGTAATGGCTATTGGGCCCTTACCTCAATGCCCGCAGCTTCTGTCCCATAGTCCAGGGTCTGCAGCGAATGTTTGCCATGAGATCTTTCTGGAACTGTATATTCTGGAAGATTTGTTCCGGATCATTGCTGTCCCCTGTTTCATCAGCACTAAAGCTGTCATCCAAGTTGCTGAATGATCAGGGCATTAAAGAGGAAATCTGATTAGTAGAACTGCTTCCAGCAAAGATCATCTTGCCCTGGGCACAAGTTCTCACTGCTCTAGGGTCGTATGTATGAAATGTGTATGTGTTTGTACGTGTGTGTGTGAAGGGAGGGACCCACAGAGACAGAGAATCTGGCAGTGTCACAGTAGCCTGTTGAAACACACTTATTGGATTCAATTACTTCCACTGGGTCATTAAAAGAGAATGATTTCCCAGCGTGGATGATACTATGAGAAAATGCAAGATGAGACAAGAGGGTACTTGTGTCCTCTTTGATGCTGAATGGCAGCAATTTGGGTAGGAAAAATAATTTCTTTTTCACGCTCAATGAAATAATCAGCTAATATTAGAGGCAGGACTCCTTGTTCCCGAATTCTGAAGGTAACATAAGCATAAATAAAACTTCTGCCACTCAGAAACCCCTCTTCACCCTTTCACTTCAATTCATTTTAAGCCTGAGATAACAGAGGCAGAACCAGGCAAAGCAATTTCTATGAGCAAAAAATTAGCTAAGCAGATTTACACGGACGAGATATTTCAGGGAAGTAGGGAATCTCAAGAGTAATTTCCCAACAGGTAGCAACGTTTACTCCCAGTTACACTTAATATGCTTATCCTAATGCAACATTTTGAGAGGAGATAAGAGGATTCATCTATGACTACTGGAAATAAAAGATTTTCTTTGTTATTCTCTAATTCAGGTTGTTTTTACTCATTTAGAGGAGAATCTTTTTCAGTTTCTCCAAATTAAATGGCAGTTGTACTAGACCTTTATAAATATTTAACAGATTCAAATAACACTCTCATCCACTTCTAACTAAATAAAGCCTGAAGGCTTTTCCAATAAACACTTTATCATAATAGACATATTATCCGTTCTCTTGACACTGCTGATTGAGTGAACATAGAGAAAAGAAGGAAACGGCCAGAAAAGAAGGAAAAGAAGGGTTTGGCCAGCCATAAAGCCAGGTTGGGATGTAAGCTTTTGGATTCTGACCTCCTGGTCAAGAAGCGACCCAAAGAACCATTTCCCTCTATGCCCATTGCTGAAGTTGCCACCCTAATTGTACCACAACCTGGAGAAGTGAGTTTCTGAGTTCATTCCGAAGGACAACTGAGCAGGACAGGGACTTTGTCCCTAGCTCTGGCGACCCATGCGTCCCTTCCTCACATACCTGACTCCTCCGCCCAGCTGATGAATAGGGCCAGCTCACCTGAGCAGCAGAGAGTCCTGGTAGAGGTAGCAGTGGCTGGCATTTCTCCGGATGCCTCTATAGCGCTGGGATGCCTTTGAGGATTTCATGGGAGCTGACCCACTGCTAACGATCAGAAGTGGCCACAGAGCTGGGAATTGGCAGGCAAGGGTCTGCTCCAAGGTTTCTGAACGGAAGCAGTGGAGTTTGCTCTGCCCGCCAGTTCTCAGGAACAAGACTGTGTGCTTGCAGCTGGTGCTCTGAGCAGGGAAGAAACCAGGAGGCCAGTCATGCATATGTAATGTTGAGGTGGCTGCAGCCACACAGATTGGCTGCAGTCTAGGCAGCCAAAGGTTTCGCCTGGTGATGTATGGATCACTTGTTGCAGCGCAAATGATCACATCCGTAACCCCTTACGCCCTGACAGTCCTGGATGGTTTGCAAAACACTTTGCATCTATGACCATGGCTAGTGTTCACAAAACACGAAAGGAGTACAAAAGGCAAGGCTTACTCTCCCCGGTCTTCTACTCTCATCCAAGAGGCTTTGAGACAGTAAGGATCTTGCTTGTGTTCGTACAGTGGGCTTCAGGAGAGGCATAGCCTTCACATTTTATTTTTTCTTATTTTTTTCTCAACTTAGTTTCTATTTTGAAAAAAAGTCAAACCCTCAGAAATGCTGATGGAATAATACCAGGAATATCTGTACACTCTTAACCTAGATTTACCAGTTGCCACATTTTGCCACAATTGCTTTATTTATATCCCCACCCCCCCAACACCATTTGAAAGTAGATTGCAGAAATAATGACACATCAACGCTAAGTCCTTTCAGCAAGATATTAATAATAATCAAATTGACATCACATTTTACCTTTATCATGCATGGTCACATTCTCAGCATGATGACTCTGAGACTGAGGCTTAAAGAAATAAAGAGACTTCTTATAGCATCTGGCAAGAAAGGAAGCATTTGACTGAGATTAGACTCTCACCTCGATATTCTGAAAATAGGTTGCCTTATGTAAAATGGGATGAGTAGCTCATCCTAGTCCTTCAGCAAAGGTCAGCAGCTTCCCCTCCCTTTCCCCAGCCATCGGCAAAATGGCCCGGTTCCTTTGTCACTTGCAGACTCTCACTGTTAGCCATGCATTGGGATTCTCTGCCAAGAACCTCATTCCCAAGTCCAAGACTTGCCCCAGTTTTGCAGTGTGAGCCTCTATTTGCTACTTAACATGAGGAAGGGTTTGGTTGCAGTGAGGTTAATTTCACCTTTGTAGTAACTGAACGTGAAGGTGCAGGACTGAAGTAGACATGACCCTTTCTGTTTAACGTTACCTACTGTGCACTGAAGACTCAACAAATGGGTGAATAGATAACTGAAGTGGACACCAGACAACAGAGCAGAAAGAAAATCCATCTGCAAGTTCAACTGTGGAAGTTCGGAGAGAGACTTCATTCATTTGTCCATTCAGCCCTCCACTAATTCATTAGCAAATAATTGGATGGCTCTTACCATACACTGAACTGGCAAATGTAAGCAAGATCCCTAGCCCAGGGGTTCAGGGATCATCAGGCAAGTGTTCAGACCTAGGGCTGAAAGCATGGGAACGAAGTGGAAGGCTGAGTGCTGAGCTGGCCTTGGGTCAGAGATGGATCCAGGGCCTCTGGGACCAGGTTGTCTGTCTGCCAATTTACTTGAGGCCATTTGGCCTGATGCTCTATCTGGTAACATCAGATAAAATGTGTGCTTACCAAATGGACAAATGCCTTATACAATAGTATTACTGCTAGCCCCACTGGGATTTTTTGCATTCTTTCAGAGATCTTTACTTATCTGAATCATTCCTGAATATTTCAAAGATATTTTTTCATCCTTTTTCTAAAGCCCTCCAGCTTTAAATATTTTGAAATATTTACTCAAAAATTTAAAATATTTTATATTAATCTCAAGTATTTTCAGTGTTTTTGTTTCCTTTTGATGTTATATTGCAGGGAAAGGTAGTAGCAAATCTTGCAGTGCTACAGGGATTTATTAAAACAAATTAGAGGAAAATCAGTCTTCTTTAAAATTTCATATTCAGGTAATTCTCTCTGGCACTATAGGTGAGATAAGCGTCAACCTTAAATAATGAGATTCAGAAAATTAATTCAGAGATTAGGACTAGAGTTTATCTGAACACAGAGTTTGAGGGTAGCCACCCAGGAACCACCAACTCCACACAAATGGGATCAGCATTCCAAAGTGGAGAAGTTAAAGTTTTACTTTAGAGACAGAGAAAGTTTAGCAGGATTACATTTTCTATATGAGACCAGTACATACGTTTCTGTATGAGACCCATACATATGGTTATGGATTGCTGCATTCTAAGGGAGATGACTTTGTCACTCTGTGAGAAGGGCTAGCGATCCGGGTGTGTTGAAGGGCATCTCAGCTCTGATGCCATTCGGCCTTTCTAATTATTTACAGGGAACAAAAGGCAGACGTTGCGGCTGTGTGCCACATGACTCGGGCTGCAAAGCCACATTCCTCTCAAGGCTCAGAATGATTTCAAGTTCCAACAGCATTGTTTAAATTAATTTTAATAATTAAGTAATTTATTGAAACTAAATGAAGACAGGTTGAATACAAGATATTTAACTCTAGTTTTAACATTCAAATCATAAACTATCTGAGATAATTAAATAGGAAATGCAACTTTTGATATGAATCAATTGTCTTAGCTTTTTGCCTAATTTTGAGGAAATGTTTATTTCTAAACATTCTTACTATGAAGTTAATGCATAATCCTCAAGCAAATGGAAATAGGAAAATTAGAAACAGCAAAAACCACCTAGAACAATATTGCTTAATGATATTAACCATGAATCTTTTCAGCTTTTTACAAGGGCATGTTTTTCTTTATATTTATATATTTTGTGACTGTACTGTATATGTGCGCTTCTCTTACCTTTTCCATTGATTTTATACTTAAAGCAATTTCTATGTTTTTAAAAAGTTTTCTGTGGGCATATGTTACCAGTATGCTGTTGAGTGGTATATTCTGTGTAGGATATGAAGCATTTAACTCTGCCCCATTTCCCAAACATCCATTTTGTTCTCCCTCATACCTTTTGTTTGTTTGGTTTTGGTTTTTTGAGACGGAGTCTCACTCTGTGAGTGCAGTGGTGCCATCTTGGCTCACTGCAACCTCTGGCTCCCAGGGTCAAGCAATGCTCCTACCTCAGCCTCCGGAGTAGCTGGGATTACAGGTGTGCGCCACCATGCCCGGCTAATTTTTTTTCTTGTAGTTTTTTAGTAGAGACGGGGTTTCACCATGTTGGCCAGGCTGGTTTCGAACTCCTGATCTCAGGTGATCCACCCGTCTCGACCTCCCAAAGTACTGGGATTACGGGCGTGAATCACTGCAACCAGCCCCTCCCCCACTTTTTTTGGTCATTGATATTTTCTGCTTTTAGCATCATTTCTATAGATTTAGTTTTTCAGAAGTGAAATTATTAGATCAAAAAGGATATTATTTGAGAAAATTCAATGTTGTCGAATGTTGCTCCCTTTACACTTATATTGATTTAATGTGCTTTTATTATTAATGGTAAAATAAGTTTTTAATCAAAAGTTCACATTTGTCTACAGTCTGTTTATGGTTTCCTTGATCTAATTTTTACAAATTCCCTCTAATTACCCCACCCGGCACTCATGTGGGCAATGTGTTCAAGGCAAGGCTGTGATTGCAGCCTCTCTTTCTCCAGCACAAAGGACTTGGACGCCCTTCCCCATTTCCTCTCTAGACTGCTGTTTCTCTGGGTGCTGAAGGGCCAGGCAGAAAGAAAACATTCAGAGGACGTTGCTTTCTGAATGCAAGGAGATGAATTACTCTGCATGCATTGACTTCCTCTGAGAATTTGATTAGAGATTTTAGATGTGCTGGATACGTTTAAGTTAAGCCAGAATTTGTACGTAGATAAAATGACTAAAAATTCAAAAATCAAAAAGGTTCCAAATAGTGTCAAAATGGGCTAAAACTATTATTTCCTAGATCCACTGCTTACAGGATCTATGGGGTGAGAGAAAGAAGGTAGCGATGGAGGTAGAGTTAGCCAGTGAAGAACTAATTGTGTAACATATGAATCTCGTTTGGTTCTAAAAATGAAACAAAGCAACACTAAGATTTAGTTATAAATCCCAGAAGGTTTTAACAGAAATGATCCAATGGCTTAGCTTACAGGGACAAAAACATTTATTTTCCATGTCATCAATTACAGAATTGTTTTCCTGCTAAGTGAATTCTATTCTGAGAAATTAATATTCCTGGGTACATCCTAAAACTTCTGTGTGAGTCCAGTGTGTTCCATCAGCAAAGCCAAGGTCTCTTAGTTATCAAATTTTCAGCTCTGGATTTTGCACCATCTTTCCCATTTCTGGGATATATTTACACCTCTGTTATATTGTTTTAGCAACTCCAAAAGTTTTGCTTGAAGTTTAGAAATATGTTTTGGGTTTGGAGAATATTTTTTCAGGGAAGATGCCCAAGAAGAAATTGTTTTCAATTATCTGAGTAACAGTTGAATTTGTTGAGGCCTGAGAACAATTTTTATTTTTATTTTTGGATTCCACATGAAATCATCAGTAGCAAATACGTTTGAAACTGCACAGACCCTCTGAGATTTCCCTTGGGGTCCTGTGATACTCTAACTCTGTTATATCTTTAGAAAGTAGTCAGAGATTCATAGACGGGTTGGGGTGTCCTTTGGTACATTGGCCCTTACATTAAGTGAAGATAGATTGTCATGACCACAATAGAATCCTTTAAGAAGAGGAACAGATCATCAGCTAGGTTGCAGTTGGGATACAATTATGACAGTGCCCTGTCCCGTCAGCTGTTAAGCTTCCTTAAGGAATGAGATTACTTTTCAGGTATGAGCCTATGTAAATACAAAATCTGTTCTAGGAGAAGGAAAAAAACTGAAGAGTCTAAAAAATGGGGGTAAAGGAAAGAAGCTGAATTCCTCGTCAAGCAACCAACTAGTAACTGGCTGAGAGGTTTTTTAAAAAATGATTTTTAGATTGTATTTTCCCAAGTATTTGGGGAATATTAGAAAATACAGCCAACGTCTCTCACAAGGGATGAGCTCCTCTCAGCATTTCTTCACGTCCATACAGAAATGTTATGTCTCCATCAGCAGATGGAAGCCATCTGGGATCAGCTGAGACAGCTAAGCAGAGCAGATTTCGGACAAAACTGTATTTATGATACATTGATCTGCCACCAAAATACGAAGTTTATCATGTTTTGCTCTGGTCTCAATGTAATATTTTAAAGCCCCTTCTTTTAGGAAAATTATCTTCATCTTTTTCTTCAATATTTACTCACATCTCTTTTCATCTTATATTTTCATTTAAAAATAATTAATGGTCAAATAGGGATTGAGGTATACAATGTGATGATTTGATATATGTATATGTTTTATAATGATTACCACCATCAAATTAATTAACATATATTTTCGACATGTCTTTTCATTTCTTGTTTTATAAAGACCTTTCAAAATCTTTTTCCTTGATGTGCAAACCAATTTAATTCCCCTAAGCAAGGCCTTTTAAAAATTAACTACTCCTGCCCTTTTTTTTCTCTTGGTACTTAACCTTCGTTTTAAAGAATATTTTCATAGGTCTAATTAACACCGCATTCCTGCCTCTACATTTGATGATTTTTGAAGAAGGAGAGTTCTGTTTTGGCATGTGTATGCCCAGAAATAGTCTTCATGTATAAATCATATTCCCACCTTAAATCTAATCGTGTGTATAAATGCTATGATGATCTTTGCAAATCATCTGGGATTTTATATTACTCATAATTTTATATTACTCATAATTGCATATTGCTTGTTTAGAGATTTTAAAGCCTAATGAAGGAACAGCTGAAATCAGAGAAACAGCAGGTGAAAGTAATTTTTTTATTTTTTTTCTTCCTTTTGCCAACATTCTGCATCACCTCTTGTTTCCAGCCTCACTTTCCTTCCAGCAGCTTCTAGGGTGTGGCTGTGGCTGTCTGGCTTCCTTTCTGTTGATACCTGGGACAGCCTTTGAGGGAGGAGGGGGCTTGAACATTTCCACTGCAAACATGAAGGAACAAGTTGAGTGCTTCTTTGTTGAGGTGAGCTTCCCTGCCTATCAGAAAGAAGCCCAACCACCCTTTTGCGATTTCACAGTAAAACACTACCTTCAATCTCCTGGAGCAGACATAAATGAATGTTGTGCATCTAGAGTGGGAAAAGAGATTGCAAATGAACGGTCATCATCTCCTAGGGGGTGGGGGGAGCTTTTTGCTGAGCTAACATAGCTAAGCTGGAAATGTGTTTTCCAGTATTCCATTCTCTATGTGCTGTTGGGTTGTGGCTGGCCACAAAGAGACTTGTGTTGAGTCTTGGAAGGTGGAAGAGAAGGAGCTGCCATTTGGTGTGCTCTGAGGCGGGTAAAGGACAGCAGATGCTGCGGCAGCTCACACAGGTCTCTCATCTGCTGGCCTTGCCTTGCGGATGGGGCCTTGTCCTGAGCCTTGCGCAACTTCAGCTCCCGCTGGATCTGTTCCTTGAGCTCCTCTGAGTCCTGGACCAGATGTGTGTACAGCTTCATGGTGAAAGGCACCAACTTTTCCAGTAAGTCATCTGCATCTTTTGGGTTGGAGGTGGTAAGAAAGAGAGGTGGGCTCTATTTTATCCTGTTGAGGGGAAATGGGAAAATACCATTTGTCCTCTTATTTCCTCAATTTCATAGCCAGCTCTCCTTCCTGACTCCCAGTCCAAGCGACATAGAGCAAATGCAGCCCAGTATCAGATACAAAAGCAATACCTTTACAGAGGTTTCGTGGCCAGTCTCACGATTGTGTGGATCCTAACCCCTGTTATACATTCTGTACATTGGTTCTGTTTCTCCAATCTAACCCTGGCTGAAAAAGTTCTTTATGGCTACTCTTGCCTGCAGATTTTATCTATTGAATGAATAGATGGTTATACTGCTCTGCCAGGACTGTTTGACTTCCTGAACAGAAAGGGCAAATGGTAAAGTGGAGATTGTGATTAGATCATCGATGACCTATTACAGATTGATAGTTTGGTCTGTCCGAATTGCATCTTAGAGAAGCTCATTGAAATGTGTTATATAACCGCATACTTCCTTTTCTCCAGCATTATTTATGTTCCCTTATTGTTATAGTCCTTGACCTTAGCCTTTTATTTAAAGTTGCTGAGGGGCTTAGATTACCCTTGCCTTATTTCTTGTGATTGTTCTAATCCAGATTTTCATTTTACCATGTTAATCTCTACTTATATATTTTTTTAACTCTTCCAGTTTCCTTTATAAAGTCACTATCTCTACTTATTATCTTAATTTGCATCCCTTATTTCAGAGACAACGATTTCATTTTATTTCATTGAGTAAGAGAAGCGAATGTCTAAAATTTACATTTTGCTTTCTATAGAAAGTTCCTTTCTAAGTTCTGCATTTTTCTCTACCTCTGGCATGCTGCATTCATTTCCTTTTTTATGCTGCAGAATTTCTAGTCAAGCCTCATGCTAATTCCCTTTCTATTCTTGCTCTTTGAATAAGTAGTGGTCTATTGAAGCCTGCTGTTTGTGCCCCCATGAGAACCATCAGATCTCATGAGATTTACTTGCATGATTTACTCTCATGTGAGTGAATCTCATGAGATCTGATGGTTTTCTAAGGGGAAACCCCTTTCTCTTGGCTGTTATTCTTTCTTGTCTGCTGCCATGTAAGACGTGCCTGTGGGTGAGTGTTCTCCGGCTTCCCTCACTGTTTCCAGGAAGTCTGTGGGACTTCACCTTTTAGACGTTTACTGGTGGAGGCTGCTGCATGATGACTTTGTAGGCTGAGGGAGTGGAGAAAAAGGTGAGGCCGGGAGTACTCTAAAAAGAAGAATTTGGTGTTTTTTCTGTTGACTCCTTTCTTCTTATACAAGAGGGCCGTTTTCTTCTTGTATTCCTTTGTTTTTGGTGTTTTTTTGTTGTTTGTTTGTTTTGACACAGTGTCTCCCTCTGTCGTCCAGGCTGGAGTGCAGTAGTGCAATCTTGGGTCACTGCAGTAGCCTCCTCCTGGGTTCAAGAGATTCTCCCACCTCAGCCTCCAGAGTAGCTGGGATTACAGGCATGCACCACAGCACCCGGCTAATTTGGTATCTTTAACAGAGCCGGGTTTTCACCATGTTGGCCAGACTGGTCTTGAACTCCTGGCCTTGAGTGATCTGCCCACTTTGGCCTCCCAAAGTACTGGGATTATAGGGGTGAGTGACAGTGCCCAATCACTTCTTGTATTCGTTTGTTCATCATGGCCTCTTCCTCAGGTCTTTGATGTGGCTTAGTGTCCCTCTCAGGAACTCTTCCACAACAAGGACAGGATCTTCCCACATCAGAGAGAATCAGAATCAGCGAAAAACACCCATGCCTGGAGACTTCTTGTTTAGAACAGCCACTCTTGTTTTGATCACCCCCATCTCCTCCAATCTAGGTCTGAATTTTTTTCTTTATTGTGGTAAAATACACATAAACTTACATGCTACAGTTTTTAAATGTCCAGTCCAGTGGCATTAAGGACAGGCATATTGTTTGTAATCATCACCAGTATTTATATTCAGGACTTTAATCATCTTCCTAAATTGAAGCTCCCCATACCCACTCAACAATAAGCCCTCATTTTTCCCGGGCCCCACAGCCCCCGACAGACACCATTCTTCTCTCTGTCTCTATGAAGCTGATTACTTTAGGTACCTATGAGGGTAGAATCACACAGTATTTGTTTTTGTGACCGGCATATTTCACTTAGCATAATGCCTTTGAGGTTCATTCATGTTATGGCATGTGTCAGAAATTCCTTCTTTTTTAAGGCTGAATAATATCTCACTGTAGATATATTCCACATTTTGTTTATCATTTAAATGTGTTTAAGCTATAGCAAGAAAAGGTGTGGAACGAGAAACTGTCCCTATCTCTCCCATAGTCCATCTTCATGTCTAGCCCGTGTACCTCTGTAATAGTAGTGTTGCTAGGACTCTAGAGACTTCCTGCTAAATGTGCTGCGAATTCCCTGTGGATGAGGTTCTGACTTCAAGAACTTTCTTTAATCTCCTTCCATTTTACCAAGTCTCCTGGAAACTTCTTGAAGCATGATATGGTTTGGCTGTGTTCCCACCCAAATCTCATGTTCAATTGTAGCTCCCATTATTCCCATGTGCTGTGGGAGGGACCCAGTGGGAGATAATGGACTTGTGGGGACAGTTTCCCCACATACTGTTCTTGTGGTAGTTAATCATAGCTGAAAGTAAATGCCTTGTTCCAAGCTCAGCAGAGATGCTGCATCCTTCCTGGTGTCTATATGGATTCGCTTCCTAAGATTCCAATCAACCCTAGTACCCTGTGATCCACTTTCCAACTGTCTTCCAGAAAAGGATTAACTTCTGTTTTTTAACTAAATCATTTCCAGCAAACCGTCTTTTTGCGAAAGCTTACTGTCTATTTCTGTGGGCCCGAAGGGAGGCGGGGCTAGTAAGTTTCAGCTCCTTCTCTGCAAACCTGCTCTAAAGAGCAGTGACAGACATGGCGTGGTCCACCTTCTAGTCCTTAAATAGAATCCCAAGTTAAACAAGTTTGATTGAAACCTGAGGGTCAAATTCCTTTCTGTGCTCCAGGTACCGAGGAGAAGGCATTGTATATGGGACACGGGAAGAGTTTTGAGACTGTGTGAAGCCGGCTGTCGGGGGCCTGTGAGAGAAGGGGGATGAGAATGGAATGGGTGTTGAAATGATCTAAAATAGGAGCTCCACAGATGGCCTCCAAGAAACGGAGACTCCATTCTGTAAAAAGGCACACAGTCATAGAATTGTAGCGCTAGAACGGCTCTGATCACCTGACTCAATCTTCTGTTCTACAAAAGGCTGTCCAACCCATAGGGAGAAAAGCTGGGACTTTTTGAAGTGTTTCTGTGAGAATGAACATAAATAAATAAATACCTGTAAAAAGCTCAGATTAGTGTTTGACATAATGAGTGTTCAGAATGTGAGATATGACTGTGACAGGTTTATTGAAAACATCGGGCCACCTGATTTTCCCACATCAAAAGGGAAGTAACAAGAATGCTAAGGAAACATAACCTTATATCTAAAACAATGCAGTCATCAGAGCCTGTGTGTTCCATCCGCCTCTGTGACTACTGCCCAACCCAAGATCTCATCTCTCTTTTCCTGGATTATTGTGATGGCCTCCTCATCATCGTCCTGTTTAGTTTGACGACTTCCCAAGACTATTTCCCTCCCAGCTACATTCCGTTCTCCTCACAGCAGAGGGTGTTTTGTAAAAAATGTAAGTCGAAGCAGGTGCCTTCTAGTGTAGAAACCTCCAGTGGCTCCTCTTGTCAGCCACAGTAAAAGCCACATCCTTACCCAGACCTACACGGCTGCACAAGATGGACCCCCCCATGCTGCCCTCTGGAGCTCTCCCCTGTAATTTCGCTCTCTTGCTTACTCCGCTGTGGCCACACTGGCCTCCTTGCTGTGCCCCAGAACACCAGCCCTGTGCCCTCGGGGCCTTTGCATGTGTCTTTTGCCCTGGTTGGTATGTTTTTTCGCTGCATGTTCAGTTACCCGCTCCCTTTCCTCCTTCAAGTCTCTTCTCAAATGTCACCTTATCAGATGGTCTTTTTGGCCACCCTACCTACAGAGCAAACCACCAGTCCTCGTTAGCTGCTTAGCGTGCTTTATTTTTCTTTATGGCATTTATCCCCACCGGATATTAAATCTATATATATTCACACCTTGCTAGTCTACCTTTTCGGTACTGTGCTTTTACATGAAATTAAAAAACAAACAAAAGACAGTTTATATATTGTATCTTTAAAAAGAAAAAAACAGAACTTACTCTGTTTGGGTGAATAAATGAAAATTGAGCCTATCATTTGTTCTGTGTCTCCTAAGAATCTAATTTATCAGCCAAAATAATCTTCCTGGGTTGATGCGGTGAGCGCCATGTTGCACACATGAACACATCGCATCACCCCAACTAGATTATTTTGGTTGATAAATTGGATTCTTAGGAGGCTTGGGTGTCAAATGCTCTAGGCATTCAATACCAGTTTTACAGCTTGCTAGCTAAAGTACTTTCACAGTGAAAGTGGGGAGCTTTCACTGACTGTCCCCAAGTCATGATTTCCTTATCTGTAAAATAGAAATCACTTTGTGGCGGGTGTGGTGGCTCACACCTGTAATCCCAGCACTTTGGGAGGCTGAGGCAGGTGGATCATGAGGTCGGGAGTTTGAGACCAGCCTGGCCAATATGGCGAAACCCCATCTCTACTAAAAAATCCAAAAAAATAAAAATAGCTAGGCATGGTGGTGCACTCCTGTAGTCCCAGCTTTGTGGGAGGCTGAGGCAGAAGAATCGCTTAAACCTGGGAGGCGGAGGTTGCAGTGAACCCAGATCACGCCACTGCACTCCAGCATGGGTGAGAGAGCAAGACTGTATCAAAAAAAAAGAAAGAAAGAAAGAAGGAAAAGAACAGAACAGAAAAGAAATAATTTTGCAACGTTGTTGTGAAGATTAGCAAAATTGCATAGGAAAGGTCTAGCACAGTGCATGGGGCATAGTAGGAACCTAAAAACTGAGAGCATTGTTTTATTCTTGTGTGTATAATAGTAGTGTCATTTAAACCCCACCATCAAAGCATGGCCAGAATGGTTTAAGTAATTTAATATGACATATGTGATAGCCATTCTTATAGTCATTCTAGACATTATTTTAAAATCAGCATTAAAGTTTGGTGAGAATGCTCTGAGATGAGTTATTTTTTTTTTTTTTTGAGAACTGACCTGATTTATGTAGTGAACTGCAAACAAAATATATTCCCAACATACTGATTAATGACATAACATGCACACTTTGTGCGCTCTTTAATCCAGCAACAAATACAAATAAAACTTTAAAAATGCTTTCCCCTGTCTAAGAAACAAGCCCAGACAGTAGCCAAGGACATATATAGAATTTAACTTGGGGTGTCTGAATTTACTGTAGTTACCCATGGATAGGAGAAGCAGCCTGCCAGGGCCCAGAGATGCAGGGCTTAATTCCCAGAGCTCATGGGAAGCAGGCTGATTGATCAACATGCCCACACTGTGTAATTGAACATGTGCTCCCAGTCCAACTGCAGGAAGGATGAAATTTGTTAAGTGGTATCTTTCATGAGATTAAAAAAGGAAGACAAACTGTCACTGGTTATGATAGGGTCTTATTAAATTTCTGCCCTACTAATTTGGAAACTGTGAGAATCCAGACTTGGCACATGTGATACAGAAGAAAAAAATACAATTAAATGCTGACACTTGGAAATTTCATGTTATGGTGCACCCCTAGATGCTAGGACCGGTTGTTGATTTAAGTTTATGTTGTTTTAATTCTATGTATCTATTTTTAACCCTTACCTAAGGGTTAAAATCCGCTTGGATGCTGTCCTGGTTCACTTCCAATGTAAAGCCCGGAGTGCAGGAATGATATCCAAGTGCCAGCAAAACCAATTGGGTGCATGCAAAATGGAGTGAAGGGGGTCATGAGGGCTGTGTTTCTGGAGAACCCACAGCAGCAGGAATGAACTGCAAAAAAGTGGCCGTCTATGCTGCGCACATCAGCCCCGCAAAGGAATAACAAAATCCAGGAGCAGATAGCTGAGCTACTGCAACTGAGAATGGCTCGAAGTGAGGATGATTTGAGAGCTGTGGCCTGGGTCTGGACGGCCCCTCTTGGGGCTCACTGGGACCCTGCATCCGTCCACTGCCTGCCTATTGACCTCATGCAGCCGTGGCTTAGCTCGGCTGAGAAAGAGCACCGTCTGTTTCTCTTTGTTGGTTTAACCATATGATACACAATCCTGTAAACAAATTAATTTCCTCTGGGACTTTTGAAAGCATGCTAACTGCATTATCATTTTTCTCTGCGTAAAGGAAGCTTAGCAAGAAAACCATTATGGGATGGACTTCAGATGATCTCCAAATGGCCATAAAATAGAGACACAGTCAACAGAGATGCAGGAGAAAAAAAAATTAACAAGGTTTTGTTTGCTAAAATCTAAGACTCATTTGATTTTAAAGCTGTGTGACCCAATTCTATTCTTTCTCCCTTCCATCAGCTTTCTGTACGTATCTTTTGCCACTCTGGTTTTTAACATTTTTATTCCTCCTCTTGAAATCAAATTAAATCTGACCCAACCCCCGACGAGGCTGCCTGTAGCCTTTCTACTCTGTGTCCTCCAATTCATCCTAAAATCAAGACCAAGGTAGAATTCTCAAATTTGGCCTATTCTGGGAAAAGCTGACATGGTTGGGACAGGGAGTCTGTGAATATTCCCAATTGGTAAGGAATGAGTTCGCACACTCTTTCATTTCTTCTGCCATCAAGCATTTACTGGCTGTCTGGTTTGTGCCTGACCCTGTGCAGTTCCTTAGGGAATAGGATAAAAAAAAAATACATGATCTTCTCTTTAAAGCAACTTCACGCTTGGTGGATTGACAGAGCAAGCAAGAATTGAAACAGAGGGAGGTGATTGCTGTGCTGGGCGAATGCTTAGAACTAGGGAGGGGCAGAAGAGGAGAGAGAAAGAGTATTGCTTTGTTTTGACCTTGAAAAATAAGTTAATGTTCTGAAACTACAGTAGGATGCTGGTGAGGGGCACAGGTGGACCATTCAAGACAAAAAGCTGCAATGGTCTGTGGGGACAGGTGGGGACCACCACCCTCCCCCAGTCACTCAGGCCCTAAGCCACAGCCTTGGCAGTCTATCTACTTACCTTCCAGCCTCACCTGCAGGGCACAAGGGAGAGAGTTGCCAAAGAGGTGGCTGTGGGTCATGGGGTATATCTATTTGGACAGTGGACACAGAGAAGACACAGATCCAAGGACCCAGAGTCCAAGGCTTAACTTTAGGGCAATGCAGGGAGCCCAGACCCTGAGAAGCTTGTGGTTAAATGGGTCCCTAAGACCTAGGAGACATTGCTGTATGAAAGCCAAATGAAAGTTTTTAATCAAGCCTTGAAGAGGGCTCTCTTCATTTATTCATTAAGTGTAATATCATTCATTCAATAATTCAATAATTGATCAATATTTACTGACACCGACAATGTGCTAGCCCAGTGGCTAGTTTCTGGGGACACCATCCCAGGCACCCAGTACTGGGATCTTCTGAGAACCCTGTATCATAGCTCTGGTCAACCAGGGGCTGTAACACTCTTTTGTCCTGATATACTTCTTCTGATAAAACTTTAGTGACCTCCCCTCCCCCACCACCCATCATTGGAAGAACACTGCACCTGCTTCTGTCTTTCAGTGTGCAATTCAAGGAAGGACTTCCTTTATCTGTCTTCCCGTGAGTCTCCAAACTCATCTCCCTGTCTATGCAGTTTGGACCTTCCTTACTAAGGAGCTGCTTTATTGACTGCCCCCTCACCCCTACTGCCTGATTCTCCCTCCTCAGAACATTCTTTTCTATTTGCTGATCTAGGAATCCGCAGTCTCCCCGGAAGCCATCCACAACCACTAGATGTCTCCTACATCAGCCTTCTCTGAACTTGTCAATCTCAGCAGGTCCAAAACCGTGTCCATCCTTCATCTCTTCTCTCCTTGTTACTTCTCGAGTTGCTCCTCCTTCTGACTTTCCTGCTTCTCTGGCTTCACTTGCTCCAGTCATCTAGGCGTGGAGCCTCAGCCCTCCCGGTCCCAGCCTTACCTGTTGGAAGATTTCTGGAGTCACAGTAAGATTGCTGCAGACACAGAGGCTCTTTGATGAGATGTCTCCAGGTATTACTATAATAATGGATAGAGGAGGGAAGTACAAAGTCAGTAGTCTTTTCCAGAGGTTGGGCTTCAAGTCTCATTGGGATGAGGAAGTTAGAAGAGCTGAGCTTGAGTTGTCCTGATCTTAGTAAAATATATGAACAATCCTTCATTGATTACCAATACCATCCTGCCTGAATGCAGACATCTGGAAGGGGTTTCATGTCTTCAGTAGGAATTCCCTTCTTTTCTACCCTAGCTTCCTCTCCACATACCAATAGGCTTGGAGTCTTTTGGCTAGAAAAAATCTTAGAGCGTTTTATCCCAAATCCCCACTGATAAATGAAAAAGGCCAGTCTTAAACGGTTAAATACTGGGCCAGGCATGGTGGCTGATGCCTATAATCACAGCACTTTGGGAGGCTGAGGGTGGTGGATCACCTGAGGTCAGGAGTTCGAGACCAGCCTGGTCAACATGGCGAAACCCCGTCTCTACCAAAAATACAAAAATTAGCCGTGTTTGGTGGTGGGCGCCTGTAATCCCAGCTACTCGGGAGGCGGAGACAGGGAGAATCACTTAAACTCAGAAGGCGGAGGTTGCAACGAACCAAGATTGTGTCTCTCCTCACCAGCCTGGGGGACAGAGTGAGACTCCATCTCAGAAGAAAAAAAAAAAGACTACATACTGTATGATTCCATATGACATTATGAAAAAGACAAAAGTAAAGAGTTGCTCAACATCAACGGTTGTCAGGGAGGGTTGAATAGATAGAGAATAGGGTGTGTTGTTTTTTAAGGCAGTGAAACTAATCTGTATACTACTGTAACAGTGGATACATAAGAATATGCATTTGTCAAAATCTCTACAACTTTTCAGCACAAATAGTAAGCCTTAATATGTGCAAATTTTTCTTTTTCTTTTTTTTTCTTTTTTTTGAGAGAGTCTCACTCTGTTGCCCAGGATGGAGTGTAGTGGTGTGGTCTTGGCTCACTGCAACCTCTACCTCCTGGGTTCCAGAGATTCTCCTGCCTCAGCCTCCTGGGAACTACAGGCGCGTGCCATCACACCAGGCTAATTTTTATATTTTTAAGTAGAGACGGAGTTTCACCATATTGGCCAGGCTGGTCTCAAACTCCTCCCAAAGTGCTGGGATTACAGGCATGAGCCACCGCGCCCAGCCTGTGCACAGTTTTTTAAAAATGCATTTGTATGTATGTTTTTCAGTATGTTTACAAATGTATGGGGCAAAACCTCAGTGAAGAAAAAGTGAAAAGGTGCTGACCTGAGTAACTTTGGATTGGGTAGATTTTACAAGATTAAAGGCAAAAAACCCAAAACCCTTTAATTGATAAAGCTGTTTCCCAAGGAAGCATGGATTAACAATTCTGAAATTGCTGTATGTGTATATTGGAATTGAACAATTAAGTAAATGGATGATAGATAGTGGAAACAGGTTTCTCTCACTGTTGGAGTGGGAAGTAACAGACAAGTTAGGGGAGGTGGCTGGAATAATCCGTGGGTGTGGATTAGAGCTGGGGATGTCAGTATGAACTCCTGTTTAGCTTAAAGTCAGCGTACATACACAGAGGCACATATTTATAATGCATATCTATATATCATATTTAAAGATATATGTGTGTGTGTGGATCTATATTAGTATACACACATGTATTTGCTCTGCCATCTTAGGAGGCATAGGCACAATACCACCTTAGTAGCAGTGACACACCTAATATCCAGATATGGTTTTCTTTCTTTTTTTTTTTTTTTTTAAGAGATGGGATCTTGCATTGTGACCCAGGCTGGAGTGCAATGGTGTGATCATAGCTCTCTGCTGCCTCAAATTCCCTGGGGTCAAGTGATCCTCCCACCTCAGCCTCCCAAGTAGCTTGAACTACAGGTGTATGCCACAGGTGTATGCTAATTTTTAAATTTTGTGAAGATGGTATCTTGTTGTGTTGCCCATGTTAGTCGTGAACTCCCGGGCTCGTGTGATCCACCTACCTTAGCCCCCCTGAAAACTGGGACTACAAGTGTGAGCCACTGCAACAAGCACGTCTTGTCTCCTAGTACCATTCTCCAATAAAAGAACCAGGGCTCTTTAGAGAACGAATGATTCTAGGACTGGGGCAGGAAGTATACAAGATAAGCCTGACACATTCTCTAGTGCTAGAAAGTCAAAAAGCGCTAAAAAAAAAAAAAAAAAAGGTCCATGCGGATGATATAAGTCAAAGGAATACAGGAACCAACTGAAAAAACTTTCAATGGCCAAAGCTGGAATAATTCAAGCAACAAAACAAAGTAGTATCAGAATAAAACTCAACGTATATTATAAAATAAATATTTATGCATCTGTATTGATATAGAGTCATGTGCCATATAAAATGATGTTTTGGTCAACTGGATCACCTATACAACAGGGGTCCCATAAGATTATAGTATTGTAATTTTGCTATGTATAGATAGGCAAATACTATTGCATTAGTTAACTATAATATTCAGTATAGTAACATGTGATACAGATTTTTATTTTAGGAGCAATAGGCTATACTGTATGGCCTAGATGTACAGTCAGCTGTACCATCTAGATTTGCATAGTAAGATACTCTCTTTTGGAACTCTATGACGCTCACACAATAATGAAATCACCTAATGACATGTTTCTCAGAATATACCCCAGTTGCTGAGCAACATATAACTGTAAATGGTTGAATAGATCAATAAAGGGAGAACAGACAAATCTCCAGTACAGAATTCTAAATAAATTATGTAGTTACTTGGCCCTCAAAGAGATGGAGCCCTTCCTTAAATGTGAGCTGTAAGTTATATCCTTCCAAAGAGTACAGTACAAAATATGGGGGATAGAAGGGTAACTTTACAGTAGAGAAATCTGATAAGCACTACCTCAGCCAGGTGCTCGAGGTCAACGTCAACGGACATAAGTCATGTTGGTGGTATGCACCCTTGATATGATGAAACTGACACTTCATTTGTGTAATCTTCCTCCCCCAAAGTCACAACCCGTATCTAATCATAAGAAAAGCACCAGACAAATACCCACTGGGGGGACATTCTGCAATATACCTGACCAGGATTCCTCAAAACTGCCAAGGTCATCAAAACAATACATGAGCCAGACAGAGATTTACCTACATGAGAAAATAAAGATTAGACGGCTTGAAGGAAGTTGGCCATTCCGAATCAGACCTCCACCTATTCCCTAATTTTATAGTTTGTAGTTTTCAAAGGAGAAGTTGTAATAAAGAATAAGTAAACTAATAAAAGTCTGAGAAACAGTCACAGCCAACAGGAGCCTAAAAAGAAATGACGACTAAATATAACATGGTATCCTGTGTAGGATCCTCAGACAGAGGAAGAGCATTAGGCAAAAACTCAGGAAATTTGCATAAAGCATGGACTTTAATAATGTATCCATACTGGTTCATTACTTGTGACAAATATACCATATTAATGTAAGATATTAATAATAGAAGAAAGTGGATGTGAGGGTCTATGGAAACTTCCAGTATTACCTTCACAAGTTTTATGTAAATCTAAATGTAAGGCCGGTTGCCTCGCTGGGAGCTCGGACACGCCCATCCCTCTCCGCGCCTGAAAATTACGTCACCAGAATCTGCACTCAACATCTAGCTTCGCGACGCCACCTCTGCACTGGACACTAAACTCTGCACTCGGCACCTAGCCAGCCGTTGGAAAACGCTGCCAGACTTTAAAAGAAGCCCCGCCAAAACCTGCCCAATAGTGCATTGCCCAGTCCAACCCGCTCACCGGAAATCCCGCCTACCTAACTATAGCAGCTTGCCACGTCCACGTCCTGTTTCTCCACAGCCAATCAGAGCGCCTTCCCTCCCTATATAACCCCATGCCTGAGAGCAGTCAGGCCCGACTTCTCTGGCCCCCTTTCCCTGGACTGTAGAACCTTGCCCGCGAGCCGAATAAATTGTCGTCTAATTGTTCTCATGCAGGCCTCAGTTTCCTCATTTTAAACTCGGCAATAAACCTTACAGAGAATAAACCTTACACTAAACTATTCTAAATAAAATGTTATTTCAAAAATATGAAGCATAGCGAAAAAACCAACAAACTTTAAGCTGCCTTTCCAAACACCATCTCCCCTTTTGGGGTTTATGATATTTCTTTTGTGCAAAGTACACGTTGACTTTAATGACATGGAAAATAATGAATAATAACAGCAAAAGCTAGCATTGACTGAGTACCTGCTGTGTGCTGTTTATATCTGTTAACTATGCTAGGACAGCTCTAATATAACCCTGATGATAACCGTTGTGAGGCAACCAGGAAGGGACAACAAGGGTTCACCCATATCTGGGTGTCCTCTCCTTCCTGGACACATGAGAAAATGATACTCCTCCACCAGCACCTTTTTGATTAAGCCACATCCAGTGTCTAGTTCTAATTACATGTTAGGCAAAATGAAATGTGTCATGTACAGGCCATGTATAACCCATCCACATCTTTGACTCCTTTGGAAGTGAGCATGGAAGGTTTGAGTTGAGATGGAAGAACCACAAGATGGAAGTACTCTGGATTCCTGAGTCACTCCCTGTAGGAGAGCTTCCCTGGAGCGTCACTGGAATCTGCTATGAACTACATATTAACCTTAATCATGTCAACTTGAACCTAATTCAATAGTATCTCCTACAGGACTGAGACATAATATATACTGCATAATATATGCTGTATAATGATAATATATTTATGTAGTCTTTATTGATATGATTGATGGTTTATCTCAATTGTATAATAAAAGTCTCTCTAAGAACATTGGCTCCAAGGACTAACAGTCACCAAGGGATTATAGCCTTGTTTCACACTTTTTGCAAATCCTTGAGGCTGATCTTTCTGGTTATTTCTAATCCCAATGGCTTCCCTAAACCTTTTGGTGTAATCTCATGTATTCTTACCTCTGTTACTTCCTGCTGCTTAATGATCTTTCTATAAATTGTATGGGAAATGAAGCAAATGTAATTACAGTGTCTGCCAGCCCTGATGCAGATAAACAGGTGGGAGTCTGGCCAAGTGTCTCCCCAAGCTAGCCTTCGGTGTCTGACACTCAGAGCAGAAAGAAATAGGCCATAAATCACAGCACTGACTTGTTCCAGTGATATCATTAGCTCCTGGAAAACAGGGATTATGAAAAACCTATTTTAAATGAACATAATGAGTCAATAACAACCAAGCATCTTTTGGAACAGAGCCCTTATAAATTCATATTAGAATTTCTGCTTCTTATGTATGTCTACATACCTCTTTACCCTATTTATGGCTTATACTATTTCATCTGTCCTTCATGTCTACTCTAAATGTCATCTCCTTCCCAAGGATGTCCAGTTTCCAGTTGGATGTGATATCCTCCTCTTCTCTGCTAATAGAAAGAATATACCTCTCATGGCAATCATCTCATTTGCTTCTCTTCCTCATCCATTGAACTCAGAGCTCCTAGAAGGTGAAGACCATGTTTGATTCAACAGGGAGAGATGAAAAGCAAAAGAAAACAAAAAACCTCTTTACATGAGTTAAGTGTAATTCTCAGAAAATAAGAGAAATAACATATTAGAAAAACATAGGAAGCAAAAGTGATGCTTTCTGAAGAACAGCAGAATGGGAATTAGGAAACAAGCTTTAGATTTGACTCCTTTGAAAAATAATTCTGTGATCTCTCTGGAACTCAGGTTCTTCATCTTGTACATGGGATCAGAGGCTGGATGAGAAATTAATTAAGGTATTTCATTCTGGAATTTTACTTACAGAAGTCCCAGGCACTAAGACGTTTTCCAGGACTAGGATGAAGTCTCCATCTCGTGGCTAAATTAAGTTCTGCATCACTCAATAGTAACTGAACATCAAGATCCAAGTCAACTTAGGGGAGCAGCTTAGCGGTGAATGGCTTCTATCAGAAACAGAAACGCATCTTCTTAGTGCAAACACGGCAGGACAGGTACATTCACAGCCATTTAGAAAGGAATTGAAACTTGGACCAGAAACTGTGCAAATATATTTATTCATTCTTTTACTAAAGAGAGGGCCTTTTAAATTTTTTCCAGCCTTGCATTCCTTGGCTTGTGGCCCCTTCCTCCTTCTTCAAAGTCAACAACGTAGCATCTTGCTTCAGTCCTCACATTGCCTTACTCTTATCCATCAAATCTCTCTCTGCCTCACTCCTATAAGGACACTTAGGTAATCCAGAATAATCCCCCCATCTCAAGATTTTTTAATTTAATCACTTTTACTATATAACATCTACAGATTCCAAGGATTAGGATCTGGATATCTTTGGAGACCATTATTAGTCTACCACTGGGAGAAAGAGAAGGGGGCTGGGGAAAGTGTTTCCAGGAACACAGTGGTCTGTCCAGCGCCCCTTCCACCTCTGTGATCATTGGTGAGATTGTTGGTAGCAGCTGTGAGGTGTGATAGAGACTGACTTTCTTCCAGTTGCAGGGCCTCTGATGACATAAGCTCATGGCTGTTGTCATCCCCCTGATTTCAGGGATCCACTCAGGCATGGGCACTTGAACAAATTCAGTCAAGTTCAGGAGCCTCTACCTTCCACTCCCTAACTGTGGAAAAAGTTTTCATCTCAACTCTTCTGGAGGTAGCAAAAAGAAGGCCAAAAGATGACAGCTTTGTTTGTTTGTAAGCCTTGTGGTTCTATTTGACTTTTTAAATTATGTGAAAGAATTACTTGGAGATATTTTTTAAATTGAAGTGGAAAAATAATTTAATTTCAAGGGAGAACTAACAAAAGTAATATAATTTCAGAGTATTGATTATTTTCCAGAATATGCTTTGTTTTATTATTTTGCTAATAAAATTAAATTCATTGCATGTTGTTCAAGAAGTGCATTGATTCTAAGGAATATGTTTTAAATGGAAAATCCTAAGGATATCATTGTAGGGAGGTATTGGATGTTCTTGATCTTTTCTGTTCAGTATGTATGCTTTCTAGAAGACAGCACATCTTAGAGATATTTCAGACTTCTTATGAAGGAAACAACAAACCCTTTACAAACTATATTTTCAAATTTTCTTGTCTTTTGTTGAAGTACGATGCTTTTTGGAGAGCTACTGTAATTATTTCGGACATGTTTTTCCTTGGCCATTTCTCCACGGCTTCTACTCAGTACAACCACTTCATAAGAACATAAGATCACCCTCTCTGCCCGTGGTTTTTGGAAGTTGCCATAACTTCATAGGTTCGAAGCCGGGCTCTGTTGGGGCCTACTTCCAGGCTATGGCGGTCAGCTTATTATCTGCTGTGGTTCATTTCGTCAGCCTTGGCCTTGGTGCTGGGTGTGCCTGAGAGAGAATCTTCTTCCCTCATTGCTGTCCTGAAAAACAAATCCGTCTTCTATTTCTCACTAGAAGAGTGACAGATTGTTTTGGGGAAGGAAGTAGTCTCTCCATGTGTCAACTTGTTTCTCTCCAGGCAGACTAGTGCTCCCAGGTAAGGAAGGCTCACAAGCTGTGTGACAGTGAATGAACAAATTCTTCAAAGCAAAAGGGTTTTAAGGATCAGTGAGTTCAATGTCTCCTCAAATGCAGAAATGCCTGTCAGAAACTCCCTGAGACATCATCATCTTGTATCAGATACAGATTTCCAGTTATAGGAAAGCCATGAGGGAAATGTGTGGAATCAGATTTTTAGATTGAGAGGTCAGTGGAGGACTTGCATCAGGGTCACCTGGGATGCTCATTTAGGATTCAAATCCTTGGGCCCTGCAACCTACCAAACTGTACTGTCCAGGGATAAAATCCAAGCATATGCCTAGAAGAAAGAATTATTAACTATGCTGAAGAGTGAGATTAATTGTGCCAGATTAACTCTCCTATCCAATTCTCAAAAAACCTTGACATCTATTTGATGAATGTTATGGCTTCTCCCTAGAAAAAGACATATGCGTGGCTAAGTTGCTGCTCTCCCCACCCACCCTGCCACATTATCATATATTAATTAGAAAAGTCTATGCCTTTGACTTTTTAAAGCCAATGGCCTCTTAGAATTATGTTTCTTAAAATGTGCTATACACATTGCTTATGGTATGTCAAGTAGTCCATGTATAGTACGGCAGTTTTGGAGATAAACAATGATGAAACAATCCTATTCACATGTTTTATAAACTTGAAATGTAACATTAATTATAGTTTTAAAATTCCACTGCATTTTCAATGATGAGATCATAAACATTGTAAATGTGCTCCAAGAACTGTGTTGGTAAATTTGTTTCAGCTGTCATTCAGCTAACAGAGTCTTGTGTTTTCCCATGTTGCTTGTATTCTATTAGTTGTGATTCAGGATTTGTGTTCTTAAATTGCTGTGTGAAAACTAATCTATGGTGAAAATAATCAGGGCTTGGGAAGGCTTGATTGTAAACAGGCTCATGACCCTGGGAACTCCTGGGAATGAAGAATTATTTTCTTATCTTGATTATATTGATAGTTTCATGGATGTAGCTTGCCAAAAGTCATTAAACTATACACTTCAAATGAATGCATTTTATCATATGTAAGTGATACCTCGGTAAAGTTGATTTTGAAATGTGAAGGGTTATAATACCAATTTACAACAAAGCATATCAAAAAAGACTAATTGAAGCAGGTGGTTAGTAATTACAAATTTAATGAATACTACAAGTCAGAAAAATATACTAGATATAAATAATAAATAGAACACCTGTGAAGATAGAGGTTGATGTGTATATGTCGGGAGAAGTGAAGATTCAAGATAAATGATGTCACCAGCCGAAATGCTATCACACTGTTATCTTTATTCTTTCAAAAGAACGAAGGAAATGAAAGAAGGAGTATCTGATTTTCTATAGATCCCTGAGTAATACAGATACTTTGCACTCAAGAAAAGTGAGCATGATTCACATTCCTTACGTGTGGGCTGCATATAGTGACTTCCTTCCCAAGAGTACAGTGTGGAAAACGGAGGAAGAAGAGTAAGTTTACAGTGGAGAAACCTGGCGAACAACCTCAGCCAGGTGACCAAGGTCAACATCAACAATGACCAGTCATGTTGATGGTGTGTATCCTCGATATGATGAGCATGGCACTGGACCTCTGATTTTTCTCCCCTACCCCATAATCCCAGTCTAATAAGAAAAACATTAGACAAATCCAAACTGATGAATATTCTACAAAATACCTGACCAACACTCTTCAAAAGCGTCAAGGTCATCAAAACCAAGGAAAATCAGAGGCTTTCACAGCCAAGAGGAGTCGAAGGAAACAGGACAACTAAATGCAGTATCTTATCCTCGATAGGATCCTGGGAGAGAAAAGGAACATTAGGTACAAAATAAGCAAGCTAAATAAAATATGGACTTTGGTTAATGATAACGTATCTGTACTGGTTCATTAATTGTGACAAATATAAGATGTTACTAACAGAGGAAATGGTGTGGATATTCAGGATCTCTCTGTACCAGTTCTTTAATTTTTCTGTAAATCTAGATCTCCAAAATTAAACGTTTGTTAAAAAAAAAAAAAAGGAGGAGGAAGGGATGGAAAAAAAAATGACTAGGGATGCATCTTTTAGAGTTACACTTCTCACAGCAAAAAGAATTGCAAGTTATCCCACTACCAAGAAGCTTGCAGGGTTAGCAAACAAGGATAAGTATTGTACCTGGGAAAATAATCAATTAATCTTTGCAATTTTTAGTCAGATCATGCTATTGGACACCACATCATACCAATGACATATGATATATTACAACAGATGTTATTGTTTAAAAATTATCCAAACTGTAGAAATCAAGCAAAAGAAGATGGCTTGTCCTTTCAACAGCATACATCAGAGTGGTGTCTATCAGGCCCACCAAGCATTATTTTAATGTTTAAAATATGGATGCTTGTTTGATTTACTATTTTCTATTAATTAAAACCAAGACTTTGAAGTCACGTGTTAACTTGTAGATTTTTGTCTAATGAGGATGCAAAACATTAACTAGTTGTATCTCTGACTTAGCAAATTTATTCTGGTATTCCTTTCCTAATAGACCGTGTAATCCTTTTTTTCTCTAATTTTTCTTGCAGTCATTCTGTGCACACTGCTGGTTTCCTCATCAATACATTAATGTCTCATTGACACACGTGTGCTTCATATTTGTATGAGTGTAATGTTTTTAACTTCTTTTTTGAAAATTATGCTCTGACTTTATCATGCATGTTCAAGCAGCTATATTGTGTTAAAATTAGGTGACACAGATCACTGGCATTTGATCATGCATGTTGCAGTCCATACATGAGAAGAAGCCCTTGATGGCTTCTGTTTATCAAAGCAGTTCTTTAATCAAAGTTTTAAAGCTAAACATTGAAACTAACACCTAAAAACTAAAGTTTCTTTAAACTAGAAAACCCAGATATGTCATGAAGATAGCCACTGCTACTCAAATACAACAACTTGTACTTGAATGCCAATCCATACATTGCCTTTCTCTTAAAAAGCAGTAATTTGCCAAATATAGAGCTCCTGACCTTGATTCAGTGTTCACAAAAATTGTACAGATTTTAAATATAATCAAATCATGCCTACAGAGAATATGTATTTTTAGCAAATTGCACCAAGAAATTGGCAGCAAGGACAAGATTCTGCTTTTCCCTGTTGAACCATCCTGGCTGCCAAAAGAAAGGGTTTTTGAAACAAAGAAAGAGCTTTAAAAAGTTTTTGTGACACCCATGATACCAGTGTGACAAAATGTGCACAGGACTTTTTCTGTCCTCTGACAATTTTAGAATGAAGTCCCTGAGCTGAAAACAGAAAGTATGAAGTGTTATCAGATTCCAAAAAGAGCTACCCAGGAGATGCGAAGAGATGGAAGGATTTGCCTGGATTCCATCAACTCGCCACGGCCCTTGGTATATGTAAGAATAGGAGCCAGAGGGAGAAGGGACCCTTCTGAATCAGAGCGGAGGGCTATGGTTTTGGACCCTTCGCCGCAGCCCAGGCTAAGAGTCACTTTCAGGTTTGGGCCCTCCGTCGTGCCTGTGCAAGTGTGGGTGGTGGGGACCTCAATCTTTGGCTAGACAGCTGCATAGGCAGTGAACTTCTGTCTGCCCTGTGTGTCTGTCTAAGCAAGGGAAAAGAGAGGAAAGAGACAAGAGGGTCAATGCAGGAAAGGCAGGAGCTATCTGGGAGCCTCTGCTCTCCGCGTCTCATGTGGCAGGGTGAGCAGGCCAAGTGCACACCGTGGGGGGGGTGCCAGGCCTGGTACCTCACTAAAGAAGGCTGTGGGCTGACCAGGGAATGCAAGGAGGAGGGCATCCCTCTGGGGGCAGGAGCTGGGGAGAGTCTTACCGAGGGGTGAAGCTGGAGTGACTCTGCCAAGTAAGGATAATGTGCGTGGGGAAGCTGCCTACAGAGTCTCCTAACAAACACACCCGTGACTCCAAAATAGCCAGCATCCCATATAGAGCGCGTCTGCCGAGAGAGAATGATAGTCACACCAGTTAAACAAAACACCTTTCCCCCTCTTCTGTAATTCCTTCTCCCCTGTCCAAAGGTGGAAGCAAAAAGGAGAGGGGAAGGCGGGCATGAGAGAGCGTGGATGACACTTGAGTCTTGCCTGCTGCCTGGCTGGTTCTGGGGAGCAGGGGAGAGGGGATACGAGATTGGGAGAGTGATCGAAGTTTCAAATGAACCGGACCAGAGTGTGCCTTTAAATATGGCTTGAGTAACTGCAAGTAACTGAAAAGCTGTGGGATTCGCCTAAAGCATCTTTAAGTGATGAAAAAGAGAGGTGCAGCTAATCAAGCTTGAAAGCAAAGATAAGAGAAAAACAAAAACCATTTTGTGTTGTGCCTTCTTTCGTTTAGATGGTTCCATAAATTGAGTTACAGCCATTTTGTAGTATATTTCAGAAATTAGTCTATATCGTAAGTAGCTTGAATTTATCACTTAAGGATCATAATTTTTAATGTTAAGAATGTGACATTAGGATTAAGTTTCAGTTATGGGACAAACAGCTTGATTTTCAAGAGCTTAATTTTCTCCAAGCAATCATGTACCTTTTATTGAAGAGAGAATCTTATATTGGCTATGTTTTAAAGCCACATCGATAGGCTATAACAAGAATTTCTATGGAGAAATTCTTTTTAGATTCAAGTTACCTAGAGACCATTTGCCTCTCGTAATAACGATCTAAACATTTATATAGCACTGACTGTGTTCCAAGTACTCTCCAAGGTGCTTCGCTCATATTAACTCAATATGCATAAAAAATTAAAATCCTCTGATGTTGCTATATGTGAAAGTTCTTTACAAACTATAAAATACAGCATAATTATCAGAGGATATTACTGACGTTATATGAATAACAATTACTAAGATAACAAGAATGTTTCCTTGTCTCAGAAGTCAATTTGTGTTGACGGGAACTTAAGAAAAAACGTCCAGTGCAGCATATTCTTTAACCACAGTGTACCTCATTCCATCTCCAACAGGCAGCATAATGGTGACCATGGACCCCTCTGCCATCCCACCTATCTTTGGAGATTTTCGCCCCCACCACCACTTCCCATGTGTGTAGAAATTTTTACTTGTGTATCTAGGATGGAATTCTCCATAATAAACCTGAATTATGAATGTGCTTGTATAATGTCCCCAACTGGATTGTAAAGCATGAACATAATTCTCCTTGGGAGAGAACAGCTCTTGTTCAGCATCCAACACATTAAAGACCTGTGGGTTGAATCCTTTAGAATTGCACTGGTGTGACCGGGCACAGTGGCTCACACCTGTAATCCCAGCACTTTGGGAGGCTGAGGTGGGTGGATCACAAGGTCAAGAGATCAAGACCATCCTGGCTAACATGGTGAAACCCTGTCTCTACTAAAAATACAAAAAATTAGCTGGGCGTGGTGGCGTGTGCCTGTAGTCCCAGCTACTCGGGAGGCAGAGGCAGGAAAAAAAAAAAAAAAAAATTGCACTGATGTGACTTTCAGTGGTAAATATGAACTCTCATCATTTGTTTTCAGAAGCAAAGCCATCTGCCTATGTGTGGCCTGAATTCACGCCTTGTAACAACCCACCCATGGAGAGTGTGGTCAAGTAAGCACTTAACCCTTTCCCGCAGTACTCACTATCCAGGCCTTGTCATTTTCACTGGGACTAGCGCTTACTCCTACCATCCAGATGAGAAGACCTCATAATTCATAGGGTACTGGGTAAAGTACTCACAGGGATCTCATCCCACCTAATAAATCTTCCATTTGTTGAGTGTTGCACTTTAGGCTCTGTGGTTAAGCGTTTTTATTACTACGCCAATTAATTCCCACAATAACCCCACGGGGTACAGACTATTAAACCCATTTTGGAAAGAAGTAAACAAATTATGTAACGTGTTTGAGGTCACCCTGCTTGTAAGTGGTGGAGCTGGTATCTGAACGAAGGCAAACTGTCTTCAGAACCCACGCCCTTACATAAAAAGGCTCTACAATATTTTCTTACCGTCCTCCTATACACTTGAACTTGGGCTAATGCAATTTAAGCTTCAAGTTTACCCAGTGTAAGTGAAGTGAAGCAATGAACAGTTGCCTAATGAGCCCTTAAAATGCAGACCACCCATCTACATAACTCCTTCTTGTCCAGCCCCTTAAACAAATGACAGCTACTGCTGTTTGATTTTACATTCAGAAGGCCATGTTGTCAAAAGTACCGAAATCACTTTTTCAGCTCGGCGCTTCATTTTCCCTTTATGGATGCAGACTAAGGATCTTAAATTTTGAGTTATCCTCTAGAGCCTCTTTGCCACACATCTGGACTTGTTTGCAGAATTAAATTATTGGCTGTGAATCTAGTATCAAACCTCCAGATGGCACCAGAGAACTGAGAAAAACAATTCCATTTCCAAGGCGCCTTTGTGTTGCTGACTAGAGACCAGCAGGCTGAGGGAAAACGCCCTGTTTGTCACAAAGTTACATCTGCGAGCTCCTTCAAGGAAGGGAGGTGCCTGACTCTCCTTGTTCATGCCCGCGGCTGTTACAGACTTGCAATTGTGCAACTCTGTGATGAAAACAGGCAGGCCTTGTGTTTTTGCAGTGCCCCTGGAGAGTGAGAGGGTGGTTCTCTTGGCTGTCTCTGGAACACATCTGGGCAAGTGCACAAAGATGTGTTACTGCAGAATGTGCTTGTGAGCTCTTGTTGCAGTGCAGTCAGACAAGCAAAGGTATCTGCTGGAGCGTAAAAAAACGACACCGTCTTAGACTTTTGGTTCATTGTCTTTTAAAGAGAGCGAGTCCTGCTATTGTCTCCCATAAAGCTGCAGAAAAAGACCATATTGAAAGCTGACGATGGCGATTATTTGCGAAAAGGCGGAGACATGATTCAGTAAATACCAGGTGAATTTTCTTGCATCTTCAGGCAATCAGAGACTTGCATACACTTTTTACCCCTAAACGGATGAACAAATGGCATGGCCCTGCTGGCAGGGAGTTGCCAGGGCAAAGTTCTAACCAACAACTGCCGCTCGCCTTCCTTTCTTCCATCGGCTTCTAGCCTACCTTTCAGACACAGGTTCTATCAAAGGTTAACCTAAAGAGCACCTTCCTCCTTGGCTCTGCCTCATCTACCACAAGGATACTACACTCCAGTAAAGCCTAGGGCGTATCCCAGCACCCTAAGAGCAGCATCAACAGCTTTAATCCTACAACTCAGGGGCGACTTCTGCAACATCACGACATTCACTGGGGCCAGAGCACAGGGTGCAAGCGGGAACCTGGAATGTGCTTTTCCCAGCTTACCGCGGGACTCTTTGTCTCATCTCTCGGCCCTTTGTCACTGCATTGGAGAGATCTCCCATAACCATCCTATCTAAAATTATTTTCAGTCACTCACTCTTTCATCCCTCTGCACATCTCAAAATAAAATAGTCTCATTTTATGCTTGATTGTCTGCCGTCCCTCCCTGCAGTTATGTTGAAGCCAGCAGGAACTGCCTCTCTTCTGGCTCTCACGGTATCCTCACCTTTAGAAGAGCGTGCGGCAGGCACATTGTAGAAGGTTCAATACAGATGAAATAAACGAATGAATGATGACAATAGGCTGATGCATTTCTCTGTTTTCTCCTGGTTATGAAATTTGATTAAAAAATAAGATTTGGGAGCAAAGCCATTACCAGAGAACATTATATTAACACCAATAACTGGATTATGCCTTAGGAAAAGACCGTGTACAACAGGGGATGAGAGATAACCTAAAAGAATATCTTTTCCACAGTAATAAAACAGTGGAACATTTAAAAAGGAATGATGAAAAGCGGAACCCAAAGGCACGGATCCCGCTGATGAACAATTGTACATAGGGTGTACTATTTCTATGAAAATAAGTATATCCTGGCTCAAAAAGAGGAGAATAAAATTGGTACAATCTCAGGTTTATTCTGCTAGTTAATCTACATGGGACAGCCACCAGCCCACCAGTCCAGGAGAGAGAAAAACACCATGGAGTCTTTCTATATTTATAGGCATGTGTACTGCAAATTGCATTGTCTCTCATAGACTGCCAGATGAGCTGGAACAGATCATCTGTCAGCACATCCAGAAAGTTTCTCAGACCTTCAGACTAGCTCAGGTTCCACTGTCATCTCCCTATATACTTCTTCATCAAATCCATTCCCATTGTAATTAAGTGATAAATTGGGTGATTTGTTACGTAGCCTCTTTTACCTCCATTGTGATGTACCCTTCAAGACAGAGACCGTGACTGTTCCTGTCCAATGGTACCTTCCTAGCCGTTGGGGGAACGCCTGCTCAATCAAAATAATTAATTAAATATTTGTTGAATAAATAAATGGATAAATTGAGCCCTTATTATGCTCCAAGCGCAGCACTACGTACATTCTTACATACATTGCTTTTAAAATTTCATTTCACACAACCCTATCTGGTAGATAATAGTCTTATCCCCATTTTGCAGATGAAAAAACTGAGGTCTTTAAAAATATTAAGCAGTATAATTGAACAAGAATTGAACAATAACATCTACAGCAAGTTGCCCATTTTAAATGATATTTTACTGGGGAGTGTGAATTATTGTGGAAAAAGGAAGTCTTGGCAAAGAAACACCTAGAAGCAAATATCATCATTAGAGAGCACGGCTGTCTATTGAAGTTCAAAACTACATATTTAGGCCCCATGTCCCCTTTTTGGTGTGCCAGACCAATTATGGATAATGCAGAGTTTACATTTTGCTCAAACATGAATGACTGGTGTGTTGGGTATGTTGAACTTGGCACTATCAGAAATAACTTTATCTTTCCCTGACCACTATCTTCACATCATGTAGTCATGTTGCCTTTCTCCATCATTGGATGGAATCTGGGACAGATTTGCCCAGCTTCTCATTCATTTTCAACCATAAGAGCAGCCTCATTTTAGGGTATCAGAAAGTCAATTATAATTACTTTGTATTTTGTTAACAGTGGAATTGTGAGTATGTGAAAGATCTTCGTATCTGTTAGAGATGCACAGGAAGTGTGTTTTGGTGAAATGAAAAAGTGTTTAAAATTTGATTTTTAACTATTCCAGAAAAAAATAAGAAGGGGAGAGAAACCACAACCAGTAAAAGATTGATAATAGTTGAAGTTAAAGCCGGGCGCGGTGGCTCACGCCTGTAATCCCAGCACTTTGGGAGGCTGAGGTGGGCAGATCACCTAAAGTCAGGAGTTTGAGACCAGCCTGACCAATACGCTGAAAACCCATCTTTAAAAAAAGAAAAATTGTTGACGTTAGATGATGGGCACTTGGGGAGTAATGTTACTCTTCTTTCTGCTTTTGTATATATTTGAAAATGTCAGCTGGGCAGAGTGCTCACACCTATAATCCCAGCATTTTGGGAGGCCAATGACTTGAGGTTGGGAGTTCAAGACCAGCCCGTCCAACATGGTGAAACCCTGCCTCTACTAAAAATACAAAAAATTAGCTGGATGTGGTTGCAGGCGCCTGTAATCCCAGATACTTGGGAGGCTGAGGCAGGAGAATCGCTTGAACCCTGGGGATGGAGGTTGCAGTGAGCCAAGATATCGCCATTACACTCCAGCCTGAGCAACAGAGCGAGACTGAGAAAGAAAGGAAGATAGGAAGAAAAGAGAGAAAGAGAGAAGAGAGAAATGAAAAAAGAAAACGTCCACACTAAAATGTTTTGTAAAAATCCAGTCTGGTTTAAGTAGAAATTGGATGACATTCTCCAGTGTGAACCATGTATCTCATCATCTTCCATCCCTCCATCTCTCCTCAGCTTATGCCAACCCCGGCCCCGTAAGAAAAGCCACAGTGCAGAAAGCAGGCATGGTCAGTCTTTCCCCTTTCCTGTGCTTGGCTCTTCTCTTCCTCTTCTTTCTCCTCCTCTTTTTCTTTTCCTTTCTCCTTTATTCTACTAGCTCTGATACTTCCTTCTCTTCCAGGGCTGGGGAAATTAGGAGGGGAAGGTACCTTTTTAATTGGCTGGTGCTATCTGTGATTCTCTCTGGATGGCCATGCCCTCTGGCATGGCAGGGGCCACATGCAGGTCCTTTGATGAAGCTCCTCAAAGCCCTCTTCACTGGCATCTTATCACCCCCACCATGTTCCATTGTACCCTGACTGGTGAGGGACACGACCTTCCTGGCTGCTATGGTCTGAACGTTTGTGTCTCCCCAGATTTATATGTTGAAATTCTACAATGATGGTGGTATGAAATGGGGCCTTTGGGAGGTAAGTGGGTCATGAGACCGGAGCCCTCATGAATGGGTTTAGTGCCGTTATAAAAGAGGCCCCAGAGAGTGGCCTTGTTCCCGGTCTGTGGTATTTTGTGATGGAAGCCCAAGCAGACCAATATGCCTACTAAGTAAGTACAAGTGCTAGATATCCAAGTGTTTTCCTTACGTCATCTCCTCGACAGATGAAATATTTCAATGTCCACGTTCTCAGAAAGAAAAGGAGTCAACAGTGCTTTAATGGATCCTGTTTAATCTTTACTTCCCTATATTCTTATTTCCATGAATGTGATTTCAAAAATGGAGTCATCCGATATCCTACTGCCAAGGCAGAATCTGAGAAAAGCAAGAAAGAGGCTTTGCTCTGCCAATTCGCCCTTTTCTGCTCAGCATTTGGCTCTAAACTGTAACCCGAGACCCTGAAATTGCTGAGGCCCTTAACCTCTCCTTACTGCTTTGACTCTTAGAATGATCTCAGCAGGACAGTTCCTGGAGTTCCCTTTCATGTTTCAGAACAAGACCAAGACCAAGAAAATAAAATGTTGATTCCTGATGCCCTGTGGCTCAGAGTTTAGACAATGCACTCTAGTTAACAGAAAATTGAGACCAAGTCTGTTTTCTTGCATCTGCTCCATTGCCCTTTGTGACATTAATTCTCAACAGCAGATTCAACGTGCTGGAACTAACCAATGTTAGAGTGTTTAAGAAGCCAGGTTAAATGGAGCTTGGGTCACTGTGCTAGAACTATGGTTACCAAAACTGAAGTGCATATTTACTCTTCAATTGCTATCTCAGCTGTGAAACTGAGCTTTAGTTAGGGAGTAAAGGATTTGTCTCCCTAGCTTCATGTTAGGAAAAAAAATGAAAAAAAAAAATGGACCAAAACCCTTAAAAAATAGTCCAAACCTGCGATAGTATTTCTCAGCTATTCATGAAAACATATGACCTATTTTAGGCAGGTAAAACAGAGGCAAAATTAAATTGAGACATTTGAAATCATGGAATAATCCAACAACATGCTTTTTTAAATGGATTCACAAATGACACATCAAGTTCCTAATTTTTGTAATGAACTGCTTTAGGCGTGAGACAATGAAATAGTGTATAAAGTGTTACAAATAAATTCATATATGTAAAATTGTTTAAAAAATTTTGAAGGTATGGAAATGTAGCACTTTTGCATTAAATAACCTTTTCTATAATCTATGTTTTAAATATTTTTTTGTGTTAGAAAGAAACAGCTCTTACATGTTGAAGTTTGCTAGTAACTATTATTTATAAGTATAGTCTAAAACCATATCATGTCATGATAATATGTAAACTCATAATATGTCATGATATCTTCACACAGAACTTTTGCTGTAGTATTGTTTTCTTATTAAAAATTTAAAAACAGATTTCAGTTTCCATGATAGCTAATCAAATATACTATTTTGTAATAATACCTCTTATTTTAAGATAGAGTGATCTTAACTATTATACAAGCAAATAATATATTGAACTATTGATCCAGTTTATCAATTATTGCTAATACAGTACCTACTGTGTATCAAGAGCTATGCTAGGCCATCAGTGAGGACAACTATGGCTACAAAGGATCACCCAGGATCAAATTGTCCTAAGGAAATTTATTATTTCCTATTGGAAGTCCAGAGGAGAAAGAAAGAGCACAGCGCTTTTGCTGGCTGTACCGACCCATGATTCTTTAGCATCAGCTTCATCATAGTCTGCCTTCCCTCATGGTTTCAAAGGGTGTCAGTAGCTCCAGGAATGTCATTTAGTTTACACAGTGTCCCGAAGCAGAAAAAAGACTTCTCTTCTCATGCGTCCTTCTTAAGAATGTGGAAAATTTTACCAGGGTCTTCTGGGAGATTCCTGTCCACCTCTCATCAGTCAGCCCTTTACCTGATGCCCACTTCTGAGTGGAGGATGCCTTTTTTCCTCTTCTCCCTGTGTCTCCCTGACTGGTATAGACCCATCAGGACTCTCCGCTGGGGATGGAGGTTGAGGTTCTGTGCTCCTGTCTCATGGAGGAAGATTGGAAATCTGAATAAAACCAGAGCTCTGAGAGCAAGGACAAAAGTAGAAAGGTTTCTTACTGGGTCTGCTACAGCTACGTTGAGTTTGGAAAGCATGGGTCAATCTGATGGAGGAACAACCAACAGGGAATTGTACACAAAGAGAAGACATGTACGGATCCATGAAAAACTAAATGGTAATACCCAATAAATACCTGTAAATCCCCCTTAGAACCAGGAGGGACATATATAAGTACATAAATAAAACATCAAATAATAAATCATAATACAGCTTATCATTTGTAGACAATGCATGTTGTAACAGCATGTAGGTAAACTGTCCAGAGAAAAACTTTTACAGAAGAAGGAAACTTGAAAAAGAGTTGCATTTAGATAATTCTGGAATAAATAGAACCATTGCTTTTCTGTCTTTTCTTGAGGCTTTGAATCTTCTGGCTTGTTCGAGTACCATGCAATAGAGTGAATACTGACCCTCTCCTTTCGTTCTTGCGGTAAATCAGATCTGCTTTTAGTTTGACCTGTTCCTGATGTCTTCAGCCCCAAGCTCCTTAGCTCATAAATCTCTGTATTCATCGTTTATAATAAAGACTCCCCATAACTTCTCTACTGATAACTATTGGCTTCCCTTTCAAGAACTACTCAAACTACATGCTTGGATAACGTGTTGTTCTAACTATCCTGGCATTTCTCTTCTTTTTTATTTTCCAGCTTCAGCCCAGGTCTGAGGGATTTCCCTGCCCAAGTGGTCATGGCTGAAATTCCCACCATACTGGTCCCTGGTAGTAGAGTCAACTCTGCCTCTCTGTTCTCCATCTCCACATCTGACAAACCACGTACATTATTTTACCTCCCTCATGGAGTTTTTGTGAGAACTAATGAGTTAATTCCTTATAAAATATTTAGGAAAGTATCTGGGAAATAAATATTTTATAAATAAAAATTAGCCACTATTAATATTATTGCTGTTATTTTTATTTTCCTACCAATCTAAAAAGCTTGGGTTTGATTGCAGAGATAATTATGAATATTTTAGTTAGGTAATTTATATCATAAAAGCGACAGTTTAGGTGTTGAATAGGTCAGCAGGTGAGAGAATAGAGAGAGGAAATACAAGCCACTGTAATATCTCAGGCTTGTCAAGAAAATAAATTAAGATTTGGTCTAGAATTTGGTGATGAAGATTACTGGGAAATGTACAAAGCATTTCAATGAAGAAAAATTGACAGGATTTTAAAACCTTTTTTGATGTAATTGTGGTTTGAGGGAGAAGGAATGAGCTTGCATACCTGGAAGAATTGATAGAAACTGGCTTTTAAAAATCCTGTTGGTGGTATTTGGTAATTTTCCTGGCTACACTTTCTTTTTTTTTCAAAGAGACTGTAGTAAATTGATCAACTTTACATTGTCTTTGATTTAATGTTGAACTAAAATAAGTGTCCTTTGTGGACTGTATTCTTGGATTATGTATAGTGAGAGTTCAATTTCCAGCAAAGAAAAGTAAGTGTAGAAGTTTTTCAAAACTTTATGTCATCCCACATTGTCGTCCTTGTAAAATCATGAGTGTGTTGAGTTTAAGCAAAATGTAATTAGGCCTGGAAATCAAATTAAAATATGTAAGACACTATTTCTGCCCTCAGACTGTTTCCTCTATGCAAAGCAGAGAGAAAAGTCATATAATTTATGAGAATGCTGATTAAATTACCCTTAAGCAACCACCTTTCCATAGCATCATTTTCCTTCAAAGCCACGTAAGAACCACAGATATAATGATTGTGCAAGAAAAGTTTTTCCTTAAGGACTTTAATAAAATAGAATTAAATAAAATTTGAGAATCAATACAATGATGATAGGAATCTGTGGACATGATTATTTTTGGAAAAAAACTTGCTGATTTCATATTCATGATCTTTAAGTCAGACTTTGTACCCAGAAGGGGTGGAAAATTTGGTCTCCATTTTGAGTTTGGGCACCAATTAGTCATCTGTACGTGTGCTTTTGTACTTGGTTAGATATAACCAGATCACAGAAATTTGTTAGTGCATATGTGGTTTTATTCATTTCCCGTATTTTGAGAAAAGGGTGCCTTGGTTTGGTTGGATAACGGAAGAGACAATGGCAACAACAAGTGTATTTGCTCTCCCTAAAATGATGCTCTTCCATTCTTGTGTCTCTGTGACCTAAAAGGATTCTTTTCTGTCTTTTTCCTGCTGGTACGTGAGAAAGTCTGGCAAAATTGGGAGTCAGAGAGGCTAGGCCACAAAAAGCCTGTGTGCAATATGATCCGTACACAGTGAATTGACTCCACCTTTCACACATTACCCCTTAAATCACGAAAAGAGCATGGCAAGGAGGAAGTATTTTACCAGCAGAAAAAAACATGCCTCCAACATCAAGAAAGTCCAGCACAATTTTGTGCAGCCAGGACCAGACAAAGGGAAAGGCCAAGCAATGTGTTTTAAGGACTGAATATCTTATATTTCCCCAAATTCATATGTTGAAATCCTAACTTCCACTGTGAAGATATTTGCTGTGGGCTTTAGGAGATAATTAGGTCAACAGGGCAGAGCCCCCTCCCTCCGAGTGGGATTAGTGCTCTTATAAAGAGAATCCAAGAGGGCTCTCTCTCTTGCCCTCTTTCCACCCTATGAGAATCCAATGAGATGGCATCATCTGCAAGTCAGGAAGAGGATGCTTACCAGAGACCAGATCTGCCAGCACCTTGATCTTGGACTTCTCAGCCTCTAGAACTGTTAGAAATAACATTTGTTGCTTAAGCAACCCAGTTTCTTATAGCAGCCTGAACTAAGTCAAATAAGAAAAAAAATCCAAACCCGCAATGACTTTAAGCGACTCCCAGAGGTACCCTGCCACCATCACTAAGTTCTGAGAGATAAAATCAAACAACAAGCAGAATTATTCTCAGGGGTCCATAAAAATGTCCAGGAGTGATTTGAAAGCAACTGTCACAAAGGAGTACATAGTGGAGCTCAGAAAGTTCCACGGACTTCTTAGGACTTGCAAAATTTGTATAATTTTATTGATGATATAAGTAATACATGTTAATTGTTGAGATATTGGAAAATCTATCATCTGACCTCTCTGATAAAACCATTATTAACCTTTTAGCTTTCTACTTTCTGTTATTTACATACATACACATGTTTATCCGTGTAGTGTTTTTTTAATCATGCTTTTGAGCTCCATTTTATTTACATCATGACCACTTTATAGTGACAAAAATTATTCCAAAGTATGATTTTAGTGACAGCATAAACAGCTGTACCATAATATATTTAGTCATTTTCTATCATTGGATATTTATATTATTTCTAATTTCCCTTCATTGTCATTATAGTTAATGTTTTTGAACCTAAGTCTAATTCCACATTTGGTTGTTTCCTTACAGTATTTTCCAAGATATAGAGTTGGTGAAAAAAAGGTGTATTATGAAAGCTACCAAAAATAAAATTTCAAACTTCCCTTTTGATTATATTGATTCATTTACATTCTACTATTGGGATCTGAGAGTAATTCTTTAACCACCCATAATAATCTTGATATATATATTCAAAATCTTTGCCAATTGACTAGACAGTTTTGTTATAGAAAAGTTCATTATTGATTATCCATTAAGTTGGGCATGTTTTGCATTGCACTAGATTGGGACATTTGTTTTGCTGCTATGGTGAATTTCTGTTGCCTTTTTTTTTCTTTTTAGCAATAAGGCCTCGCTATATTGCTCAGGCTGGTCTCGAACTCATGGCCTCAAGTGTTCCTCCCACCTCAGCCTCCCAAGTAGCTCATTACAGATTACAGCCGTGAGTCACCATACTCAGTGAATTTCCAATATCTTGTGCCAATTTTTCCATTATAGGAAGAGCAGTAGGGAGGGCAGAGGTTCTTCTATTCTCCCTTAATATTTATCTCTGGTTCCTCCCTTGACCTCAGACCCCATATTTAATTCATCATCAAATCCTAATCACTCCACCTCAAAAATAAAAGATATCACCAGAATTCTCCCATTCTTCATCATGCACCCTGATAAGCGCAGTCACAACCACCATCAACTTCCTTCCACTCCAGCTCAACAACCTCCTCACCAGCCTCCTTGCCTCTACTCCATTCCTTCACCATGTAGTCCTCACAGATTGAGCTTTGAAAAATGAACATTATTCTTTTACTTAAACTTTCAAATGGTCTTTTAATCTCTCCTCATTTTTCTCCTTATCCACCATGACCACTGGTCTTCTTTCTGTCTCTTTCAAAACTGCCAAACTCTATTCAGTCTCAACACTTTGGCATTTGCTGTTTTCTCTACCCAGAAAGCTTTTCCAGATTGTCTCATGAGACCTCCAAGAGAGGCTTTGATCATCTGGCCAAATCAGTCCTTCTCCAGCACAACCCAATCTCCTCTGTGAAGCATGTTTCAAGTTAAAATTATATACGTGTGTGTGTGTGTGTGTGTGTTTGTGTGTGTGTGTGTGTGTGTAGTATTTGTATTTATTTCTGTGTTTATGGGCTCTCTTCTCTTTAGCGTATAAACACTACAAGAGTAAAAACTGTATATTTTATTTATTTATTTAGAGACAGAGTGTCCCTCTATTGCCCAGGCTGGAGTGCAGTGGTGCAATCTCGGCTCACTATGACCTCCACCACCTGGATTCAAGCGATTCTCCTGCCTCAGCCTCCCAAATAGCTGAGACTACAGGCATGTACCACTACACCTGGCTAGTCTTTTTTGTATTTTTGGTGGAGACGGGGTTTCACCATATTGGCCAGGCTGATCTCAAACTCCTGACCTCATGATCCACCCCCACCCCGTGGCCTCCCAAAGTGCTGGGATTACAGGCGTGAGCCACCGAACCCAGCCAACTGTGTATTTTATGTTCTAGGACACGTAAGGCAATTCTTGACCCATAATAAGCATTCAATAGCTATTAAATAAATGGACGAACAAATATCTGTAAAGGTTATAGTATAACATTTGCCTCAAACTAAACGTTCAGTAAATGGCACCTATTAGTACTTCTGCCATTCTGTAAGATATTATTTATCCTTTATTGGAAAGAGATTGGAATCTTCCTTTTTGTCTCCTTTATCTTTCTTATGCCCTATCTTTCTGCCCCCTGTCAGGCCTTTTATGCAAATAAGGAAAAAATCCTAGCAAGAACAGTATTTTGGGGTGTATTGGAATAAAAAGCTTATTATAGACACAATCCATTCTGCAACTAGGAACCCTAATCTTTAATTGGAATGAAATTTGTGAGTTGCAAATGGCCTATAATGGCATTGCTCGACTCATTCATTTTGGGCTGACCAAATGACAACATGGCTTATTGCACCTGCAACAAGCTGCCAGATTGTTCCTGCCTTCATATGGGTTTTGAACTTTTATTTTACAGATTACACAGGAAATATCATTTTAGCATCGATTATTCTTGGTACCTTGGAATAGCCTTATGCTAAACACATATTCACATAATGTAAATGATACATTAGGGTGTGTTTGAATTCTTAATAAAGACAGACTGCAAATAAAATTTAGAGCAAAAGGAATTATGTTAACAAATGAGCAGAGCTTCAATAACAGCAGGCTTTTTGGGTTTTGTGTTTGCAAAATATAACAGCCAGGGATTTGGTAGCCTTTTCTGCCTTTACCTTTTTGGCAGTGTTAACGCTGTGTGTGTGTATTGGTACTGTAGAGTGCTATGGGTACCTTTTGTCCTGAGAAGGATGCAGATGTTTCCAGGCTGGTGGATAGCAGGGATGTGACTAGAAGCAGAGTATATACCAGTGATTCTAAAGAAAGCAACAGAACACGCGTGAGGAAAAGGTAAAGGCACTCTGTAATGTGGCGACTAACTCCATGGAAGTACTAGCTACTAGAAACCCCACTTGGCAGTGTTTTGTAACCCTCTGTGATCATAGAACTTTGTTCTCTTTTTAACAGAAATGCACATGTGCACCTAAAGCAATTATCTGAATGAAATTTTAGGAGATTCATGGGCATATATACTCTATCCATGAACACTTCAAGATAGGAAGTTTCTTATACTTTAGTAAACATAAGTGGCTTCAGAAAGCAAAATATATGACTTCTTGTGAGCTTTCAGATAATGAAAGACAGAATTGAATTGACCTTGGGAAGGAAAAAATAATACATGTCCTATGTAGTGACTTGAATTTTCAATAGTAAAATTACATTGAATTTTACTACCTACCCCAGTCTTTCAGGGTTTTCAAAACATCAAAAGACAGATCCAGTGATTTTTCAAGACCACTGGGAAAAAAAAAAAAGTGATGTTGGAAAAAATTATCCAACACTTAGAAATAAAGAACAAATGCATGTCCTTTTGATGTTTGACATTATGTGGGGGCATCGTTTTACAATCCTTTCCCTAAGGATTATTTCACTAGTAGCAGAATACACCTGAGTTTGACTGATTATTTCCACTTGATTAAAACCCACACACTGTGAAATTACATGTTATTTTGTAGATTTCCGCCTGGTAAAAAGATAATTCTGTTATTATTTTATCACCCTATGAGATACTATGTAGTTTTATATCTGTTAGCAAATTCATTTCAGCATTTTTGAACTAACTCTATTGATAAGGTTTGGTTGTGTTCCCACCCCAAATCTCATCTTGAATTATAATCTCTATAATCCCCACATGTCAAGGGAGAGACCAGGTGGAGGTAATTGAATCATGGGGGTGGTTTCCTCCATGCTGTTCTCCTAATAACGAGTGAGTTCTCAGGAGAGCTGATGGTATTAGAAGCATTTGGTAGTTTCTCCTGCATTCATTGTCCTTCCGGCCGCCTTGTGAAGAGGGTGCCTTGCTTTCCCTTCACCTCCCATCATGATTGTAAGTTTCCTGAGGCCACCCCAGCCATGCTGAACTGTGAGTCAATTAAACCTCTTTTCTTTATAGATTACACAGTCTTGGGCAGTTCTTCATAGCAGTGTGAGAACAGACTAATACATCCATCAATCTTCATTCCTTGAGCTGTTCTTTGAATCAGTTTTACCATCCTACTGGTCCTTTATTAATTAATGAGTTGAATAAAATACTTGACATATGCTTAATCTCTATTAACCATGTCCTGTTTTTAACTTTTTTTTTAAACATATATATTTTATTGCACTTTAGGTTCTAGGGTACATGTGCAGAACATGCAGGATTGTTGCATAGGTACATACATGGCAATGTGGTTTGCTACCTCCATCCCCCCCATCACCTTTATCTGGCATTTCTCCCCAACCTCCCTACCCTCCACTGTCTCTTCCCTATTCCCCCCCAAATAGATCCCAGTGTGTGATGCTCCCCTCCCTGTGTCCATGTGTTCTCATTGTTTAACACTCACCTATGAGTGAGAACATGCGGTGTTTGATTTTCTGTTCTTGTGTCAGTTTGCTGAGAATTATGGTTTCCAGATTCATCCATGTCCCTGCAAAGGACACAAACTCATCGTTTTTTATGGCTGCATAATATTCCATGTTGTATATGTGCCACATTTTCCTTGTCCAGTCTATCATTGATGGGCATTTGGGTTGATTCCAGGTCTTTGCTATTGTAAACAGTGCCACACGTATCTTTATAATAGAACGATTTATAATCCTTTGGATATATACCCAGTAATGGGATTGCTGGGTCAAACAGAATTTCTATTTCTAGATCCTTGAGGAATCGCCACGCTGCCTTCCATAATGGTCGAACTAATTGACACCCCCACCAACAGTGTAAAGTGTCCCTATTTCTCCACATCCTTTCCAGCATGTGTTGTCTCCAGATTTTTTTTTTTTTCCTTTTTGAGACGGAGTTTCACTCTTGTTACCCAGGCTGGAGTGCAATGGCTGGATATCCACTCGCTGCAACCTCTGCCTCCCGGGTTCAAGCAATTCTCCTGCCTTAGCCTCCCGAGTAGCTGGGACTACAGGCATGCGCCACCATGCCCAGCTAATTTTTGTCTTTTTAGTAGAGACGAGGTTTCAGCATGTTGACCAGGATGGTCTCGATCTCTTGCTTGTGATCCACCCGCCTGGGCCTCCCAAAGTGCTGAGATTACAGGCGTGAGCCACCGCGCCCGGCCCAGATTTTTTAATGATTGGCATTTTAATTTTTTGAACATTGTTATTTGACAGTGGCAGTGGCATTGCATTATAATAGTTTTCAGAATGCATTGCTGTCTGAAAGGCATAGGCCACAAATCTCAGGCATAGGAGACCCTTCCTTATCAGAAGGGATCTCACCATAGTCCTGAACATTGATGGAGATGACTGCGTGGGAGCAGAAACAAGCTCACTTTCTAAGCCTGGGCTTGCAGTAAGAGATTGATGAGCCAGTATAAGAGAGAGATGGCAACACCTTGAACGGATAGGGGATAGCTAATAGGACAGAATCCAGATTCAGAAAGGTCTTCGAAAACTGAAGCATTGGATTGAAATAATCCACAGGTAGCGTAAGAAAGAAAAACTATGTTTGAGCATTCATAGTTCCAATATTTGAATACTTCGACTCCATATTCCCACATAAGGAAATCCATCTCAAGTTCACAATAAAAAGTATGGAGAGTTTTGTGCAAAAGTGTTAATTGCCATGCTGTTAAGAATAATAAAAAAAAATTGGAAGCAATCAAAATGTCAACAGTATGGGAATGATTAAGTAGCTTCTAGTGCATCTTATTCATAGATTTTTCTCTTGCACATTAAAATGAGTGTTTATAATGAAATATAGCACTTAATAGAAAAGTGCACACTACATAAATGTGCAAGCTTATTGAATTATGATAAAATTAACAGCCAGATTACCATCATCCATACCAAAAAATATAGCATTATCATTACATTAGTTCCCTTCGTGTGCTGCTTCCAAACCAAAAGCCTCTTCTTAACCCCTAAGGTGATCATTATCTTGGCTTTAATGATAATCCATTTTTTTAAAAAAGTTTGATGTAATTTTACCACCTTTATATTTCTGCACTGTACCTTTGCCTTTTAAACTTTATATAAATGGAATTGCTGTGCTTGTCTTTTTTTTACTCTACATGATTTAAACTGTATAACATTTGAAAAAATGTCAAACTATTTTTTCAAAATGACAGCACCATTTTACATTCCCACCAGCAATGTGCTATGGTACCAATTTCTCTGCATTCTTGCCAACATCTGTTATTATCCATCTTTTTCATTATAGCCATGCTGGGAGGTGTGAAGTGATTTCTGAAGATTGTTTTTGACTTTCATATTTCTAATAATTAGTGATGTTGGGCATATTTCCTGTGCTTGTTGGCCATTTGTATATCTTCTTCAGAGAAATGTTTATTTATATCCTTTGTCCACTTTTAAAATGGGTTGCTTGTCTTTTTATTGTTGGGTTGTAAGAGTTCTTTATATATTCTAAATACTAGTCCTTTATATATGATTTACAAATATTGAAATTTTCTCCACTGGATTGTCTTGGCATTTTTGTCAAAAATCGCTCTACCATAAATGTTAGGGTATATTTTTGTATCTCAATTCTATTCCACTGATCCATGTATTTATTTTAATGCCAGTGGCACGGTTTTGTTTATTGTACCTTTGTAGTAAGTATGAGTTTCATAAATTTGTTCTTTTAAGATTGTTTTGGCTCTTCTGTGTCCCTTGAATTTTCATATGAGTTTTATATTAAGCTTGTCAATTTTGGGGGAAGAAAAGGCAGCTGGCAACCTGATAGAAATTGCATCAGATCTATAGATCAATTTGTGGAGTTTTACCATCTTAACAATATTGTCTTTGAATCCATAAAAATGAGATAAATCCCATTTGGACAAACCCTTTTATATATTGCTAGATTCAATTTGCTAGTATTTTGTTATAGAAGATTTTTGCATTGGTATACATAAGGGCATTGCTCTCTAATTTTGTCTTCTTGTGATATGTGTCTAGGGTAATACTGGCTCAGAAAATGAGAAGTGTTTATTCTATTTCTTTGGAAGAGTTTGAGAAGGATTGATGTTAATTCCTCTTTAACTCTTGTTAGCAACCACTGAACAAGCATCTGGTCTTTTCTTTATGGGGATTTTCTTTTTTCTTTTTTCTTTAAGCAATATCATTGTCATGGCACTTTGTGGGAATTTTTCATATTATTAATTCAACCTCTTTGCTTGTCATAAGTTTATTCACATTTTTAATTTATTCTCGAGTCAGGGTGGGGAGTTTTATTTTTCTGGAAATGTGTCAGTTTCTTCTAAAAAATCTAATTTGTTGTTAATGTAATTGTTCCTAGTATTTTTCATAATGCTTTTTGTTTCTATAAGATATGTAGTAATGTCCCCTCTTTTTTCCTGATTTTAGTATTTTGAGTTTTGAGTCTTCTTTCTTTTATTCTTGCTCACTGTAGCTACAGGATGGTCGGATTTCCCAATCTTTTCAAAAAACAAATTTATCATTTCCTTTCTTCTTCTAACTAAGTATTGAATTCATTTACATGTAATTTAATTACTGATAAGGTATGATTCAGGTCTTCCATTTTTCTGTTTTCTATATTTCTTTTGAGATTTTTCTTTTTGTTGTTGCTTTTGCTGTGCCTCTATTCTTCTATTACTGCCTTCTTTTGTGCTGAGTAGAGATTTTCTAGTGCCCCATTTTAATTCACTTGTTTCTTTTACCATATATTATTTTGAGGGTTTTTTTTTTGGGGGGGGGTAGTTGCCCAGGGGAATTATAAGTAATGTCTTAACTTGTAATAATCTAGTTTAGATCAATACCAAATGAATTTTAGTAATATATAAAACTTTGCTTCTACACAGCTCTATTCTTTCCCTCTCTGTTATGCTGTTTGCCATAAAACTACATTTTAATATATTGTATGCCCATCAACACAAATTTATTATTTATTTATGCAGTTATCATTCAAGTCAGGGAGAAGAAAAAAGAAGTGCTACAACCAAAAATCTATTTGTGCAGTATATTATATTTACCTATGAAGTTACCTCTACTGATTCTATTTATTGCTTCATAGTATTCCCTTATAATTTTTAAGTTACTGCCCAGTAGTGTCCTTTCATTTTTTCCAGAAGAGCCTCCTTTAGTGTTTCTTGTAAGGAAGCTTTGCTAATGACCAGTTGTGTCAGCTTTTGTTTATCTGGGAATGTCTTAATTTCTTGTAAACTTTTATAGATTAGTTTTGCTGGATATAACATTTCTGATTGCTAGACTTTTTTATTTCTTTCACCACTTTTAAAGGTATTAACTCACTGCTTTCCAGCCTCTATGATTTCTAATGAGAAACTGGCTGTTAATCATATTGAGAATAGCTTATGTGTGATGAGTAGTTTCTCTCTGCTTTCAGAAATCCCTTTATCTTTGATTTTTGACAGTTTGATTATGACGTACATAGGTGTGGATCACTTAGAGTGTATCCTATTGGAGCGTGTTGAGATTCCTTCAGGTCTAAATAAATTTTTTAAATTAAATTTGTTAAATTTTGGCCATTCTGTTTTTTAAAAAAATATTCTTTCTGCCCATTTCTCACTCTCTTCTCCTTCTAAAACTCCATTATGCATATGTTGGCACAGTTAATGATGTCCCATAGACCTCTGAGTCTCTGTTTTTGTTTTTGTTTTTTTCTCTTTCTCTCTTTTAGATTGGCTAATCTTAATTGACCTGTCTTCAAGTTTGCTAATTCTTTCTTCTGCTTACTCAAATGTAATGTTGAGCACCCATAATCATTTTTTTCTATTTTAGTTATTGTACTTTTCAACTCCATAATTTATATTTGGTTTTTAAAACATGATTTCTATTCCTTTATTGATATTCTGTAGTTGGTGAGACATTATTCCTCATAGTTTCCTTTATTTCTTTTTTTTTTTTTTTCTCTAGTATTTTTTTTTCTGGTTGTTTTAATTCACAGTCTTTAATATTTTGCATAGTTTTTAGGTTTACAGAAAAGTTGAGTGGAAAGTACATATAGTTCACATATATAACTTCACATTCTTTCCCAGTTTTACCTAGTATTAATGTCTTGTATTCGTGTGGTACATTTGTTACAATTGATGAGGTAATGTTGACATATTATTAATAACAAAAGTTCACGGCTTACGTTAGGGTTTACTCTTTTTGTTGCACATGTATCCACAATTATAGTCTCCTGCAGAATAGTTTCACTGTCCTAAAATTCCCCTCTGCTGCACTGATTCATTTCTTCCTTCCCCCAAACTTCTGACAACCACTGATCTTTTTACTGACTCTGTAGCTTTGCCTTTTTTAGAATGTCATATAGTTGGAATCATACAGTATGTAGTGTCTATAGCTTGGATTCTTTCACTTAGCTATATATATTTAAGATTCCTTCATGAGTTTTCATAGATTGGTAGTTCATTCGTTTTTTTACTGAATAATATTTCATTGTATGAATGTGCCATAGTTTTGTGTTTTTAATTCATTCACCTGTTGTTGATTGCTTCCAAGTTTTGTAAATTATGAATAAAGCTGCCATAAACAGTTGTGTGCAAGTTCTGTGTGTACATAAAATTTCAGCTCCGTTGGGTCAATACCAAAGAACACAGTTTCTGGATTACATGGTAAGAGTATGTTTAGTTTTGTGAGGAACTGCCAAACTGTCTTTCAAAGTGGCTGTGTCATTTTGCGTTCCCACTAGCAATGAATCCAGTTCCTATTGCTCCACATTCTCTTCAGTATTTGGTGTTGACAAGTGTTCTGGATTTCTGGCCATTCTGATAGATGTGTAGTGATAATTCATTGTTTTTTTAATTTATAATTCTCTAATAACACGTGATGTTGAACATCTTTTCATACAGTTATTTGTCACATGTATATCTTCCTCATTCATTGCCTATTCTTAAATTAGGTAGTTACTATCTTATTGTTGAGTTTTAAGAGTTTTTGCATATTTTAGATACCATTTATTTATCAGATATGTATTTTGCAATTCGTTTTCCAGTCTGTGGCTTGTCTTTTTATTCTCTCAACAGTGTCAGTGTCACAGAGCAAAAGTTTTTAGCTTTAGTAGAGTCTAACATCAACTTTTTCTTTCATTAATCATACATTTGGAATCCTCTAGTTTTTGAACATATTTAAAACAATTGATTTAAAGTCTTTGTTTAGTAAGTCCAACATCTTGGCTTCCTCAAGAATAATTTATATTGACTGTTCTTTTTCTTTCTATGTGTGGCTCATACTTTCTTGTTTCTTTGCGTGTGTCATTATTTTATTGTTATTGAAACTGGAAATTTTCGATAATATAAAGTGGCTACTCTGGAAAATAGATTTTCCCCTCTCTTTAGGGTTTGTTGTTATTGCTCTTTGGTATTGTTGTTTTTGGTGCTTCTTGTTTTCTTAGTGACTTACTTGAACTAATTCCATACCATACATATTCTTTGCCACGTGTGACCCCTGAAGTTTCTGGTTGGTTAATTTAGTGATCAGGTAATGATTGGACAGAGATTTCACTAAAATCCTGTAACCAAAAAGTCCCCCTGTCTTTGCCAAGGGCTCTGTGTGCATGTCAGGACATGCCTTTAACATACATCCATTTCCTTTATCTATCTTAGCATTCTGTCTCTGCTTGTGCAGAGCCTCAAGGTCAGCCAGGTGTGACAGCCTAAGGCCTCCTTAGATTTTTCCCTACACATGTGTGTGGCCTTCTAGAGTCTTATGAATATTTCAGAATTTTTCAAAGCCTCTGAAAAACATCTCACTCCCCAGGTTTTTCTTTCAAAGTTTTTGGTCAACTGGTTTGGACCAATTGTTATTGCCACAGTAATCATGAACAATTGCTGCTGAATTTTTTTTTTTCTTTTTGACAAATGCCCCTAGTCAAAAGCCTGTTCACACTGGGTAAACTCCGAGTCTAGTCAAATAAAGACAAGCCTTGTGTGTATGGTTTTCTAGGGAACTAACACGCAAGTCAAACAGTGACAAATCTCTGAGAATGAGGTTTTGAAAGCGCTCCAACCCTGCCTGGCACCTTTAGTGGCTGCTAGGCTGCTGGTTTCATTGTGATTGTGGCCTGTTGATTTTTAAGGGTACCATGGAGTTGAGAAGAAGGTAATGGAAATAGGGCAAGTTAAAATGTCATAACACCCATTCTTCTTACCATTTTTCTTTTTCTTGAATAAACACTCACCTTGTTGCAAGCTTTAGGTTAATTTATAGAGTTTTGAAAAAGTCCATTTTGGCTACTTTTGCCAATGTTCTCATTGATTTTATGGAGAGGATTTTCAGAGGTTCTCAGTTCACCATTTCATTTATGTCTTATATTCTGGTTTTAAGTGTCATCAGTGTTACTGATTGGTAGCAATCTCAATATTCTGGCCCAATGAATGATCCTGTATCCTGCAACTAAGCACCTAGTTATGCAGAAAAATTCCTCCTGTCTGATCAATAATATTAATTGAATCCATGCAGACAGTGAATGAGGTGGTAGATGTCCTATCCATGTAATTCCCAATTCATAACTTTAATAATGCTGACATTGTTGTATGGATCCTTAAAAAAACTGGCCCAGACAATACCATGTTCATATTGCTTCGCCATAAAACATCATGGCACATGCTACCGAGACTGTATCTGACCATTACTTGGAAACTTCCCAGTTTTCTTCTATATTCTAGATCATACGAGTTGATGAAGCAGTCTCATCATGCTAATCAGTCAATACTCAGTACAAGCCACCTGACTGCCATAAAAAGAGAAATAATATGGGTGTTAGGGATAGCTTTGGCCCTGTTCCTCAATCTTTGATAATATGTTCCCAGCCCTTCTCTTCTGTAGGAATTCTTTAATGAGAGCTTCAGTCCCTGGGGCAGCTGGTGAACAATCTAGTTTTGGAATATCTAGTTTTTCCTAGGATTCAGGTCAATGGATTAGACACTGGTGCCTGCCACTTGCAAGCCCATTTGAACCCTAATGTCCTCATTTGTAAAACATGGAGAATAAGACCCATCACATGGCTTGTGGTGAAGATTAAGTGGGTATTTGTAAAAGATGAGAAAGCTCTTTTCACATAAGGGCATATAATGATGACCTAAAAATCCATAAATCTAGGTCTCAAGACAATATTGCTGCCAGAAGTCACCGACTTTTACCATGCCTGGTGCATACCTCACAAGATTCTGATTTTAATTGGCCCTGGATGTGTCCTGAGAATCCAGGATTTTTGAAAAGCTCCCCAGGTGATTCTATCATGTAGTTAGGGTAGCTTTATCCTGTTAAGAATAGTTAAAAGAGGAGAAAACTTCAAAATGATAGCTTTCAGATCTCTGTTTATCTCCATGGCTGCAATAGACAGCTTGAGTTTTGCTTCCAGAAGGCTTAAAAAAAGAAACAGAAATCAGTGAATGTGTGAAAATGGTTCTTGAAATAACTCTTAGAGATGCTTGAATCAACACAAGGGAGAACATAGATGAAAAGACCAGCATGATCCTTCCACTGTTCTGGATTTTCTCTGCTGAAAACTAAATCGCCATCTAACCTAGATAAAGCTTTTTTTTTTTAAATTCCTTTTCAGGGTTATGTTTCCTGTAGCAATTTCTCTCACTGTTGTTAAATACATCAGCAATAACAAACATATGAACGTGTTTCACTAATGCAAAAGAGGAGTATATTTGTGGCTACTGAAGACAATATGTGTCCTACAAATGGACGATGCAGCCACCTGTCCCTCCCCTGTGCCCCAGTGAATCTAAGGTATTTCTTTATTCCTTTCTCCCTTTGACTCCCTCTGATTCATCTCTGCAGTGTTCTGACCTAACAGTGTAACCTCATAACTGGTAAAGAGAATTTCAGACTAGACAATTCTTCCTCATTATTTTCTTTCTATTCAGAAAAAAAAAATATGGAAGCCATGAAACCTGGGTTCACACTATTCAAGGATGGATGGAGGGATGGATGGATGGATGAATTGATTGATTGATTGATTGATTCCATCTAGGTTCTTCTCATTAAAGAAATCCCATATACTTTTTCCCCCCACAACTGTTATCAGTAAATAGAGGAGAAAATAAGGGTCTTCTCTACCACTTGGATATAAACTAGTAAAAGCCACACATACCAATTATAATTAGATATCTGAGGGGTTGCCTGTGACCATATAATTGGAATTTGGGAAATACCACAACTCTAATCAGGTTAATTCTGGAATAATCTCAACGAGGGAGGGCTTGAAAATGATTGTATTTAATTTAAAGGCTCATAAATACCACATTTTTATTTTCAAGTCTATCTCTTAGAGAATTAAAGTCATCTTCTTTGTCCCATGCAGTTTCCTTTCTTGAATTGTTTTTTGCCTTATAGTGTACTGTTGGATTTATCCTTTATTTTGCTGTATTTTATTTTTGATTTATACTTGCTTGTAGTAGCTTTCTCAATTCATTTATTTCAAAATTTCTATCCTTAAAAAAAAATTCTTTTAAAAGAAGTGAAAATCAGTGATTTTTTTTTTAACTTTGCATCCACCCTCCCTATATTCTTCCTCATCCTGCTCACTGCTCCCTGCCACCCCAAAATACCCGGGATAATGACCGAAGTGGCACTAAAGTGATAGATTTATCTTTTTTTTTTTTTTGAGACAGAGTTTCACTCTTGTTACCCAGGCTGGAGTGCAATGGCGCGATCTCGGCTCACCGCAACCTCCGCCTCCTGGGTTCAGGCAATTCTCCTGCCTCAGCCTCCCGAGTAGCTGGGATTACAGGCATGCACCACCATGCCCAGCTAATTTTTTGTATTTTTAGTAGAGACGGGGTTTCACCATGTTGGCCAGGATGGTCTCGATCTCTTGACCTCGTGTTCCACCCGCCTCAGCCTCCCAAAGTGCTGGGATTACAGGCGTGAGCCACCGCGCCCGGCCAGATTTATCTTTTTAAGGGAACAACCAGAATTGCTGGGGTCAGGCATTGTACCAGCCTTCACTGCTAAAGACAGGGGGCAGGGTGGTTTTTAACACCTTAAGTTTACACCATTGCCCCAGGATATGGGAATGACTGAACACCAACACTAGACAAATGAAGTGGGCATGATTTCTTAATCACCTACACTCTACTCGTAGCACAAGGGGCAGGGAGAAGGGGCTGTAGGCCACACAGGGCCACGTAGGTGTTCAGCTTAGGAAGAGGGTGAACAAGCAGGGACTACAGGGGGCAGGTTTTGTGGCATCAGGAGAGCAGTGTGCTGTCTTGTTCCAGAGGCAGGATGTGATTGGTTTGTTGAAAATTCCACAGGCTGTCAGAGAACCAAGAACTGCACCTTGTCCTCCTGAAAAGAAGGGCTGTTTGGCTAGGCAACCTTATCTATGGGGGCAAAATGGAGAGGAGAATTCGTGGTGAGGCCACATGAGGCTCTCTCAGTTTTCCCCAGGTGTGAAGGCAGCACGTAATATTGGACCTTAATTGTGAGCAGTGGACACTGACACTGGTCATTTGCATCTTTTTCACAAAATTCCCGAATGCTGTAGCTCCTTTGTCCCTGTTGCAGAAGCCTCAAACATGGAAGCTATGTGCTGTACCGGACACCAGGTGCAGGCTTTGCTCAGTGCTCCAGGGTGGGTTAATGCGCCCATGGAATTCTGAACGTGACTCCAAGCCAAGTTATCTACTTAAAGGAGTACAGCCTCTGGAAATGAGACCGTAGTCTCATTTGTGTTAGATACTCTCATTTTATGGGAAGAATGTTTGACCCGTCTCTTGTTTTCCTTTCCCAGAAAAATGACTCAGGGAAGACATGGGCAAGAACCTGATCTTTTTACCCTACTGCTTTCTACTCTGAAGTAAAAAGGAAGAGGACTTTGTTTCTTCACTACATTCTAGTGAGTATCTTTACAATGATAAAATCAGACAAATAACATTAATAAAATTTACACATTTATACATTTTGAATTTTAGAAAATTATATCTCATGACAAACCCAGGCTTTTAAAAACATTTATATTGCTTAAGACTCAAAAATCCTATTCTGAATCCTGTTTCATAAACTGCATATTTATTCCTTCTTCTTTCTGCCACAATCCAAAACCGCCACATGAGAAAAGGAGGAAGTCACATAAAAGGAAACACGACAGGGATAAGCATATTAACACGTTTAAATATTGATATGTATAATATATTCTCATATGTGTGAGCAGAAAATCCGAAAGAATACAGACCAAATTGTTAACAGTGCTTGTATCTGTGGAAGAGAAACAGAAGGGGATGGAGGAACTTCATTTTTAACTGTATCTAGCATTATGTTATCTGGATATCTTAAAAATAGTGCTCACTTCTCCAATGTAAATAATCATCTAAAATATAAACATTTAGCTTAAATTTTTATTGTGTTCTTTGATTTCTGTCTTGAACGCATCCCTGCTCCTTCCTTTGGTTTATTGCTATCGTTTTATGGTTTCCTTTGATTTGCCTTTGGTTCATGGTATTTATTTTTATTACTCCTGTTCAGTGATTATGTGCTTTGAATTCTGTAAGTGATTGAAGTGGAATCACATTATTTGGGTATTTAACTTACGCAAATTCAACTATGAGTCTGGAGAGGGAGAGGGAGATAGAATAAATTCTTTTATTTTCTTACTTGCCTTCCTAAGAACTTTTCTGTTATCCCCCAAAGGCAAAGAAAGCTATCACGTGAAGCATACAGAACAATGAAATTTAAAAATCACGTTTGTGAACTTTAGGTACTTAAGTTGTGGTATTTTAAGGTGACTTACTATTTTTTTTCCAGGGCAAATTTGACTATACACTTTTTCTTTTTTAACCTTTTTGCACTGATTTCAGATACCCCAGCATCAGAGGCAATTTCTTGTAATCTTGAATACTTCAAAAGCCTTTTTAAAACCTGTTTCTCTATTTTTGAAGCCAAGGCTGAGATGTGATCTTTCCTACCTCATCTATGTGAGGCACACATTTAGAAAACAATGGAATGACAGGGCTGGGCTCAGAGGGCCCTGCAGAGGATGTACTGGACCTTTGCATATCCGCCTCTGTGTGTCTGGACAAGGATGCTCCTTTTTCAAGGGGAGATGTTACACATGGTCTTCACTAAGCCTCCTCAGTATCCCCAGGAAAACAGTAATTGTGCTGGCCTGTCCACCTGAAAATACTGTATTATAATTTACTACATAGATTTATGCCTCAGCCTTTCTGAGAACAGAGTTAATATTTTATGTACTGTCTTTCAGTTCAACCCTAAACAGTGCTTTGAATGTTAGGGTATTGGAAGACTATTTCTGGATAACGGAGTTGTACATTGAATAAATGACTAAGTACATTAATGACTGGCTCTGAATGACACTCTTTTATCAAGTCGAAGGTGCAAATATTTTCACATTCTGAAATCTTGGAAATCAGGATGCATTTCAGAATCAGTGGCATGTCATGTTTTGTTTAGAAATTTTTCTTATTTCTTAATGGCCTATAAAATAATGATGCAACTTATAACTGAAGGCTTCTTAGATTCAGTAAAATACTACACACGTTGGTGTGTGATAATCATTCTCAAATTAGTCCTTTTAGATAAGTATCATGATTAACACGGGCATGTATACCATTTTTGTCTCAAATAAGCAGCTAATTATACATGCATATTCACTCAACGAAGAACTGATTTTCAGTTTAGACCTGCATTTCTGAAAGTTGTAGACTTTCTCTTGTATGGGATTACAGTATTCTGTCTTTTTACTAAAATAATTTTTTTTCTGTTTTTAAAGTTATTACATTTTTGTTGCTCAAAACAAGACGAACGAAGAATGACAAAACAAAAATGCCTGAAGCTGGGAACACCAGCCTCACCATTTTCTTTATCTTCTTCCAGATATCTTTGTATATATGTATGATGCATGTTGGATATTTTAAAAATAAGATTTTATTGTGCATGCTATTATGCTATACCGATGTATACAGTGTATTGTTTTTATAATGATAAAAAATAGCAATGAATTATTATCCATCAATAGAGTGATTGCATCAATTATGATATAGTAGAAACAAAGGCCATTAAGAGTGATGACTTCAAACAGCATTGAACACATGATAATGTTTCAGGCATTACACTAAGTGATTTATATGTATCATGCCCTTCAATTCATAGAGCAGTTTTATTTTATTTCCATTTTTTGGATGGGGATCTGGACACTTTCTTCCGTATCAGTAATTCTCAGTGAGGGTGGATCGGCACAGAGTAACCTGGAATGTGAATTGTACTTGTTTATCTGAGACAGAGGGGGACATAAGGAGGCCAGAGAAGAATCAAGCTTAACAAGCTGAGGCAGGTTGTTTTTCTCAGAGATGAAAGTGTAAGCATAAGCAAGGTCACAACTGGCAAATGGAAATTGATTAAATGAACGCTGAGTTCCTTTTTTGTTGCTGTTAAAAACAAGCATCTCTCCTGCTTTCTTCTTGGCTATCTGATTATTTGAGTTCAGGATTTGAAGGCAGACAAACCCAAGTTCAAACCCAAGCTCTGCCTGCTGTTCATCTCCTTGGGATCTTGGCAAAGTCACACCAATTGGTAATTTTGCATTTATGAATTGAAGATGTGCCTCCTTGGGGATACTAAAAGAGTGACATGATTTCTCGTGCAGTGTCCTGTTCAATGTTCATCCCATAATGGCTCTTCTCATACTGATTTTTAATTAAAAATTTTCCAAAGAGTACATGTGTTTATAGCACATTATTCACAGGATCCAAAAGGTGGAAGCAACCTAAGTGTTCAGAGATGACTGAACTGATAAAGAAAATACATAGACGTAGGATGGAATATTATTCAGTCATGAAAAGGAAGGAAATTCGGACACAGGCTACAGCATAAATACCTTGAGTACACTCTGCTAAGTGCAATAAGCCAGCCACAGAAGACAAATACTGTATGATTGCACTTCCCCGAGGTAACTGGGGTAGTCAAATGCATAGAGACAGAAGGTCATGGTGGTTGCCGGGTGCTTGGGGGAGGGAGGAATAGGGAGTTGTTTAATGGATGTGAAGCTTCAGTTTTGCAAAATGGGAAGAGTTCTGGAGATTGGTTACACAACAATGTAAATGTATTTAATTGTATGAACTATACACTTAAAAATGGCTAAGATGATCAATTTTTTATTATGCGTATTTTACTACAATTAAAAGGAAAAAATTACAAAACAATTTGAGACATTTTATATATCTTAAAAAGTTATCATGTGTATGTTAATGAGATAAACCATAGTAGGCACATGTCTTTGTTTTTTTTTTTTTGCCTTTTATGCATCACAAACTAATGGAGGTGTGGTGTCTCTCACTGCTACTGTGCCTTAATCAATTTCTGTTTGTATTCCTAGTATTTTGTGTTGTATAGTCTAACACCATTTTATTTTGTCCATAGAGGTTTACAACTGTCTTCTCTTTGCTGTGTTTGTATCTTTGACTCTGCCACCTGTGAAACGTTTCTGTGCTTGCCAGCTATATCTTTGCCTACTGTTCTTCCTTTTAATTCTATGATTTTGCTTTAAAATACCTTTTAAAAAATATATAGGTCAAATTTGTTTTCTTGCCCACACAGAGAGTTTTGTCATCTCATAGTTTTCATACTTACATGTGTATTTTCAGAATTGATGTTTTGTCCTTTTTCATACTGGTTTTGATGCTTAATTTCTGTTTTGTCTCTGCCCTCTTGCTAATGGGTTAGGTTATTTTTTTCTTTCAACACTTTAATGATTTTGAATGATTGCTCTTCACGTTGATTCTCCAAGTGGTTACTAAGACGTAGCCATTATTCCATTAGGGGTTGCAAACTGCTGAAATTCTTTCTTTATTAGTTAAAATAATTCTATAAAGGAAATTTTCTCTTATCAAGCATTTGATTGTTTTGAGGCAAAATTTACATAACAAAGGACGAATGCCTATATCGTTCCCTGATTCACCCATTTTCATAATAATGAGTTAGTTCTCTAGCAGCCTCCAAAGATGAACAAGATCTTTTTAAGAGTCTCACGATCTATTGACTGGGTTAGCCAGGCCCAATACCTTTCTAAAGTGTTATTATGAACAGGTGGATTTAAATCTATTTGGTGTGTTTCAGCCTATTCCAGTTATTATTTATATTGATGCTCAAATTTGATGTTCCCATCTTTGTCTGGTAAGAGCCACTTCAAGTTGGCTTCTCAGTTTTTCTAATATGATCTGTTTTCCGGGATCATTCGGAGAGTGGCAGATAGGATGTTGAAGAGATAGCAAGTGGGGCAAGATCGCTGTGGGTGGCTAATTGTTTTGATATCATCCTGAGAGCAATGGGAAGCCAAGGAAGGGATTTAAGCAGAAGGTGACTTGCAGCAGAACCAGAGAGGAACTATAGATGGATTTTACAGAAATCCATCACTGAAATAGAGTCTAGGACACATCATCAGATCCCACAAACCTGTGCAGTTTAGACAAAGACAGAGTACACTTTTATTAACTTTCTAAGAATCTCCTAACAAAATGGAAACTTGAAAGGTGCACATGTTCTTTTACCAACCGTTATCTAGGGCAGTGCCACTCCAAGTGGGGTCTGTGAACCAAAGTGTCTCTGTGAACTACGTGTCACCGATGTGCCCTGTGATAAATTTAGAAATTGAGAATTTTAGAACTTTTAGAGACTCCAACACAATGAATAATTTTGTTTCTATTTCAACTAAATTTTTTAAGGGTTTATTTCATATTTTTACATTTAGCTTTTCTAATAATTTACTTTTGTTATTATTTTTCCAAATAATTGGTCAGTGATTAATTGGAGGAAAATTCTGCTTTTTTCTACAGACTTTGAGAAGCACTGGTGTAGAAGACATTCTAATATCTCTTGACTGCACCAAATTGGGAGCCCATAGTTAATTGTATTCCAAAATACTCATTTGGAAGTCATTTGGTAAGAAATTCACATACGAAAAAAGGTTATGCTAGCAAATACCAGATGAAATGTAAAAGCAATTATCTTTGCAATGTAGCATGCATTTATAGTCATTGTTAAGTAGTTCTGTGTCTTAGATTACAAACTTGAAATTGCAGAAGAGCAAAATGCCACGTATGTGATGCCCGGTTCGTACCCATTCCACAAACACACTTCAACCTGCTTGTTTTAATATGCACACATGGAAAATGTATTCCATTAGCATAAATTATGTATGCAGATGAAAACGTGTATTCACTCTTCTTAATAGACTTTATAAATCTGACACACCCCTGCCTGAAATGCTTCCAAGAAATGCATGTGGTAGAAAACATGATTAATCAGGGTCCATTTTTGTCAGCCTTCAGGAGTCAGGGCAAAGCCAAGCCATTGATTTTGCTGCATTTGAAAGGCCGTTGTTTCATATGTCAGCCTTGTTAGTATAGTTGAAAGTACCTATTAACAGGCTAGAAGCTTGGCTGGCTCTAGAAAAAATTAGAAGATTTAGTAGTGCTGGTATAGACTTGTCAGACTGCCTGTGATGAAAAAACTCACTTTGAGGAAACCGCCATTTAAGTTTGTCCCAATTTCTCCTCTGAAAATATGTTCAACAACACACAGATGGTGAAGGCTCAGGAAAAAGTGTGCCCATGACACATTCTGATTTCCTTATCCACCAGACAGAGAAATGCATTGGAGAGATTTTACTCTCCAAAAAGTTAAATTTCATACAATTATTTGAAGACTAAATACATTAATGGAATTAAATATAGTAATTTTTCTGAAGTTTACAGGACACTATAGTGTTCTCAGGAAAAACACAGCACATCACTTGTGCAGCAGGAGATGAAGTCTCTTATCGCTACAGAGAGCTCAGAAAGCATCTATCAGAAGGGCACAGAATCCACTGGTCTAAGCCTTATGCTCTCCACTATTTAGAAAGACTACATGATAAATCAATGTACACATTCATTATATCATGATGAAAACTCAGTGAGGTAGCTTTATCATGCATTAGCCAAACAGCCAATCAGATGATTCCTTTCTTTTCCCTTTTTAGTCCCCTATTATATGATCATAGTACTGCTTGCTCCACATACATTATCTCATAAAATTACACAATGACCTAGAGTTTCAAACTGGATGCTTTCTGTAACAAATATTAGACACTCAGTTGGCTTGCAAAATAAGGAATTTTATTGGTTTTCTTATTAGGAATCCCGAGGTCGAGTGGGTTTTAGGAATGATGTGAAGAAACCTCCACTTACCTCTGTCTTAGCACTCTTTGTCTTTGTCCAGAGGTTGAGTTCCCTCATTGTCTCAAAATAGCTATTAAAATGCATACGGTGCCGTGGCGTCTTTAAGCAGAGACAGAAGGATGGCCCTCTCATCCGTTTCAAGAATGGGGAATTTTCCTAAAATGTTGTTGGCCAGAATTGAATTACTCACTCCATTGTTGAACAAATACTTGGAAAAAGGGATCGAGTTAATATAAAAATACCTTTGACAAGCATAATTTTAAAATGCCTTTTGGGTTCAAAGATTACATTAAATAAATACAGTTTATGATAAAGAAACAGACACCTATTCACACACATATCAACAAACAATAACTTACCTTTGCCATATTCTCTTCTCTTCCTTTTTATTCTACTAATTTTAGATGAATTATAGTTATACATATTCTGGTTTAATAACTCCTGTTTTTAAATACAGCTTTTCTTTGTGGAGTAGTTACTGGAAACATCTAAAAGTCAGTAGGCTAAACATCTGGAAACAGATTGATATTTGAGAGTATTGAATAGTTGAAACTGAAGCCACAGGAGTGAATTATTCATCAAAAATGCATAAAGACAATAAACAACCTTTTAAAACTATAAAAATATATGCAACTATTAAATTTGGAAATATAATGAAAACATACCATTTTAAAAAGGAACCCTAATCAATGACTTCCCAAAACAGAAAACACCATGCGTAGATGGATTCACTGGTGAATTCTACTGAAAATTTAAGGAATTAATGATACCAATTATCTATAATCTCTTTCAGAAGATAGAAATAGAGGGAATACTTTCCAAGTCATTCTATGAGATCAGCATTATTCTAATGGCAAAACCAGACAAAGATATTACAAGAAAAACAAAAATCTGTAGACCAACATCTCTTGTGAAGATATTTGCAAAAATCCTTCATAAAATATCAATTTGAATCTGTCAATGTGTCAGATGAGATATACATCATGACCAAGTGAGATTTATTGCAGGTATAAAAAGCTGGTTCAATTTTCAAAAATCATTTAATGTAATCTAACATATCAACAGGCTAAAAATTAAAAATCATATAATCATATTAATAGATGTGGAAAAAGCATTTGACAAAATCCAGTACCAATGGATGATTTTTAAAAAAACATCTTTTGATAAACTAGAAATAGAGGGAAATCTGCTCAACTTGAAAAAGAATTTCTACTAACTAATGACAAGAAACTCAAAGATTTCCTGCTAAGATCAAGAAAATGCAAAGATATCTCTCTTACCTCTGCTTTCAACATTGTACTGGAAGTACTAGCTAATGCAGTAAGACAAGAAAATGAAATAAAAGGCATATACATTGGGAAAGAAAAAGACAACTGGCAGAAAAGCAGGAAATTGTCTTTGTTCATAGATGACATGACCATCTCTGTGGAAAATCCAAAAGAATCATCGAAAAAACCTCTTAAAACTAGTAAGTGAGGTTGCAGGATACAAGGTTCATATACAAAAGTCAGTCACTGTCCTATATCCCAGCAATAAGAAAATAAAATTTAAAATTTAAAAATTAATTTCATTTATATTAGCACTTCCAAAAATGAAATATCTGGGCCTAAATCTTAAAAAATATACCATATCTATATGATAAAACTAAAAAACTCTGATGAACAAAGTCAAAGAAAAACTAAATAATGGAAAGTTATTTTATGCTCATAGATAATGGATAGGAAAATTCATTATTGTGAAAATATCACTTCTTTCCAACTTGATCTATAGATCCAATACACTCCCCATGAAAACCAGAAAGTTATTTTGTGGATATTGAAAAACTAATTGGAAAGTTTACAGAAAGATGCAAAGAACCACAATAGTCAACAAAATATTAAAGGAGAACAAAGCTGAACAATTTAAACCACACCACTTCAAGACTTACTATAAAGCTGCAGTAATCAAGGCATTGTGATATTGGTGTAGAATAGACAAATAGATCAACAGAACGAAAAAGAGAGCTCAGAAGTAGACCTAGATAAATATAGTCAACTGATCCTTGACAAAGGAGCAACGGCAATACAATAAACAATAGACTTTGAACAAATGGTGCTGAAGTAACCGGACATCCACATACAAAAACATGAATCTTAAGACATGGATTTTATACTCTTTATAAAAGTGAACCCAATATAAATTATAGACCTAAATTTAAAATGCAAAAATGTAAAACTTCCAGAACATAACCAGGACACAACCTAGATTAACATGAATGTGGTGATGACTTTTTAAAATACAACATGAAAGGCATGATTCATGAAAGAAATCACTGATATGCTGAACCTCATGAAAATTACAAACTTCTACTCTGTGAAACAGAATAAGAACAAGTCATAGAGTTGGAGAAAATTTTGCAAAGACACATTTTGTAAAAGATTGTTATCTAAAACATATAAAGAGTCAGCAATAAGAAAATGAACATCCTGATTTTAAAAATGAGCAAAAGACTTGAACAAAGACCTAACCAACAAAGATGGCAAATAAGCATATGAAAAGATGATCAAATTTTATATCGTCATGGAAAGGCAAATTAGAATAATAATGAGATACCAGTGCACATCTTTTAGAGTGGCTAAATCCAGAACACTGGCAACACTGGCAACACCAAATGCTGATGATGTGGAGAAATAGGAACCCTCATTCATCGCTCGTAGAAATGTGAAATGGTAAAACCACTTTGGAAAACAGTTTGGCAATTTCTTACAAGACTAAACACACTTTCACAATCCAGTAAATGCCCTTCTTGGTATTTTCCCAAAGGAGTTAAAAACTTACATCCAAACACAGGTTTATACCTGCACACAATGTTTATAGCAGCTTTATTCATAACTGCCCAAACTTTCAAGCAATCAAGATAGCCTTCACTTGCATTTCACTAATTATCACGGAAATGCAAATTAAAACCACAATGAAATACCACCTTGCTCCTGCAAGAATGGCCATAATTTAAACATTTTAAAAAGCGAATATTATTGTACATGCTATCCCCATCAAAATCCCAATAACATTTTTTTTTTACGGAAATAGGAAAAAGTTCTAAAATTTGTATGGAACCACAAAAGACCCTAAATAACCAAAGTAATCTTGAGAAAAGAGCAAATCTGAAGGCATTTCACCTCCTGATTTCAAAATATATGAGCAAGCTACAGTAATCCAAACGGCATGGCACTGGCATAAAAACAGATATATAAACTGATGGAATAGAACAACACAGTAATAATAGAATAATTTATAGTATAATGTATGAATGAATATACTATGTTATTGTATGAAAATGAAAATTGAAAATAAGGTAAAAATGAACACATTAGAATTATATTTAAGAACATATATTAACTGTAAAAGCATGATGAAGAAACAAAAAGCAAGTTGCAGAATATATACAGTATGATAGAGTTTATGTGGAATTTAAAATTAAGGAAACAATGTTATATATGGTTTATTTATACAAGGAGAAACCCAGTTGAGAGGTATACATATAAACTTCAGGACAGGAGTTACTGCTGTGGAAGGGGAGAAGCAGGATATGCAATGAACTTGTAACTTCGACTCCATCAGTAATGTTTTATTTCTTGAAAAATATATGGAAAAATTTTGATGTGTTAAATCTCAATATAGACTTCTGAAAATTCACTATATTATGCTCTGTAACTTTTGAATGCTTGAAATATTTTATAATAAAAATATATTTTTGAAGAGTAGGTTTAGATTCACGTGGCTTGTTTATTAAGCCATGAGGTTTGTTTCTTTCAGCCCCTGGTTTTCTACATTTACTTTTAAAAATTTTTATCTTTATTAAAATATCAAAACAACAAAAGCTGAACTGTGATACCTAAGAAATTAATTTTTACCTAGGCATTGCTTCATTTTGAATAAATTCTGTGGAACACTTGAAATATAATTCACTCTCATAAAGTGAAAACTTCCTTTTTTTTTTTTTTTTTTTTTTTTCCCAGACAGTGTCTCCCTCTGTCACAGACTGGAGTGCAGCAGCATGATCTCTGCTCACTGCAACCCCTGCCTCCTGGGCTCAGGTGATCCCCCCACCTCAGCCTTTTAAGTAGCTGGGACTACTGGTGTGCACCACCATACCTGGCTAATTTTCCCAATTATTTTTGAATCCAACATTTGCTAACTGGATCAATAGATCACTGAGAAAATTGTTTTAACAAATTAATCTCGGTTTTTTAAAGGTTAATATGATTTATCATAATTTAGGGGTTATTGTGAAGACTAAATAAAATGTAAGTTAAATGCTGAGTACAATACATAGTGGCTATTTAGCACCAAAATATAGTGGTAAATATAATAATAGCAAATATTTATTGAGAACATAAATTCATTAATTATTTCCTACATCTTTGTGTCCATGATTGCATTTAATCTTTGTAAATTTTATTTTTGATCTATATTTGTACATATTTACGGGGTACATGTGAAATTTTAGAATGACTATGAATGTGTAATGATCAAATCAAAGTACTTAGGTATTCAGTACCTGAGTATTTATCATTTCTATGTGTTGGGTTCATTACTGGTCTTCTAGATATTTTGAAAAATATAATATTAATACATTGTTGTTAACTATAGCCACCCTGTTCTGCTACCAGACGTTAGAACTTATTCCTTCTACTTAATTCTATGTTCGTACCCATAAACCAACCTCCTTTTATCCCTTACCATCCCCACCCATGCACTCCTCCCTGTCACTGGGATCAATTATTTCATTTTATATCTCTGTGTGATCAAAATTTTTAGCTCCCACATATGAGTGAGAACATGTGATATTTGTCTTTCTGTGCTTGGCTTATTTCAGTTAACATGTGACCTCTGGTTTTCCATCTTGCTGAAAATGACAGGATTTCATTTTTTTATTGCCACGTAGTATTCCATTGTGTACATAGGGCACATTTTCTTTTTCCATTCATCCACTGATAGACACTTGGATTGATTCCATCTCTTTGCTATTATGAGTAGTGCTACAATAAATATGCAAATACAGGTATCTCTCTGATATATTGATTTCTTTTCCTTTGGATATTTACCCAGTAGTAGGATTGCTGGATTGGATGGTAGCTCTATTTTTAGTTTTGTGAGAAATCTCCATATTGTTTCTCACACTGGTGTACTAGTTTATATTCCACCAACAGTCTGTGAGAGTTTCTACTTTTCCCATATCTTCACCAATATGCCTTATTTTTTGTCTTTTTAAGGATGACCATTCTAACTGGGGTGAGGTGATACCTCCTTGTGGTTTTGATTTGCATTTCCTTGATGAATAGTGGTATGGAGCAGCTTTTCATATCCCTGTTAGTCTTCTTTTGAGAAATATCTGTTTATGTCATTTGCTCATTTTTAATGGGATTAGTTGTTCTTTTTACCATTGAGATGTTTGAGTTTCTTGTATATTATGGATCTTATTTCCCTGCAAGATGAGTAGTTTGCAAATATTTTCTCCCATTAAAGATGTTGTCTTTTCACTCTGTTGATGGTTTTTGTTTTATTTTCTGTGCAAAGGCTTTTTAGTTTAATATAATCCCATTTGTCTATTTTTGGTTTTGTTGCCTGTGCTTTTGAGGTCTTAGCTATAAAAATATTTGCCTAGATCAATGTCCTAAAGAGTTTTATCTGTGTTTTTCTTTTAGTAGTTTTAAAGTTTGGGGTTTTACATTTAAGCCTTTAATCCATCTTGAATTGATTCTTGATCCTGGTGAGAGATAGAAATCTAGCTTTATTCTTCTGCATATGATTATCCAATTTTACCAGAATCATTCATTGAAGAGGTTATCCTTTCCTCAATGTACGTTCTCTTTTATCCTTCAAAAAGGTTTTTATTTTTTTAAGTGAAACAAAATTTAAATATATTTAGGGGGTTAACAAGTGCAGATTTCTGTTATGTGTGTATTGTGTAGCGGTGAAGTCTGAGCTTCTAGTGCACTCATTACCCAAATAGTGAACATTGTACCCAATTGGTAATTCTCAACAGTCCTACCCACCCCACCCTCCTGCCTTTTGTAGTTTTTAATGCCTATTATTCCATTCTGTATGTCCATCTGTACCCACTGTTTAACTCCCACTTAAAAGTGAGAACATTTTGTATTTTACTTTCTGTTTCTGAGTTACTTAAGATAGTGGCTTCTAGTTTCATCCATGTTGTTGCAAAAGACGTGATTTCATTCTTTTTTTATGGGAGAGGAGAATTGCATGGTGATGTTGTTAATGGTGCTGCATTAAACTTACCAGCATAGGTATCTTTTTGATTTAATTATTTATTTGCCTTTGGATATATAAATAGTAGTAAAAGTGCTAGGTTGAATGGTAGTTGTATTTTTAGTTCTTTGAGAAATCTCCATACCGTTTCCATAAAGGTTGTACTAACTTACATTTCCACCAACAATGTAGAAGCATTTCCTTTTCTCCACATCCTCACCATCTGTTGTTTTTTGATGTTTTAACAATAGCCATTCTGGTTGGTGTAAGATGATCTCTCATTGTGGTTTTATTTGCATTTCTCTGATAACTTGCGATGTTGAGCATTTTTTGCACGTTTGTTTGCTCGTACATCTTCTTTTCCAAAATCTAATTTAATGTCCTTTGTCCACTTTTTAATGGAGCTGTTTTTTTCTTGTTCAGTTGTTTGAATTCCTTATAGATTCTGGATGTTAGCACTTTGTTAGGAGTGGACTTTGCAGATGTTTTCTTTCATCCTGTAGGTTGTATGTGCCATCTATAATTTCTTTTTTCAGTTTTGTTTGTTTGTTTTTGAAATGGAGTCTCACTCTGTTGCCCAGGCTAGAGTGCAGTGGTGCAATCTGTTGATTGTTTCTTTCGCTGTGCAGAAGCTTTTTAGTTTAATTAAGTCCCAGTTGCCTATTTTGTTGTTGTTGTGTTTGCTTTTGATGACTTGGTCATAAATTCTTCATCTAAGCCAACATACTGAAGAGTTTTCCATAGGTTTCTTCTAGTATTTTTATAGTTTCAGGTTTTACATTTAAGTAATTAATCCACCTTAAGTTATTTTTTTTAATATGGTGAGAGGGTCCAGTTTCATTCTTCTGCACCAGGTATACAATTTTCCCCACACCATTAATCGAATATGTTCTTCTTGCCCTGGTATATGTTTTTTATGACTTTGTCAAAAATCAGCTGGTTGTTCTCAAGTGGCTTTATTTCTGAGTTCGCTATTCTGATCTATATGCATATTTTTATACCAGTACCGTGTTGTTTTGGTTTCTGTGGCCTTGTAGTATAACTTGAAGTCAGGTAATATGATGCCTCCAGCTTTTTTCTTTTTTTCTCAGGATCACTTCAACTACTAGGGCTCTGTTTTTGGATCTAATTAATTTTAGGATTTTTTGCATGTTAGTAAAAAGTGACATTGGTGTTTTGATAGGGGTTGCATTAAATCTGCAGATTGCTTCAGGCATCATTAGTATTTTAATGATGTTAATCTTTGCAGTCTGTGAGCATGGGGTGTCTTTCCATTTTTTTGTGTCCTCTTCAATTTCTTTCATTGATGTTTTGTAGTTTTCCCTATAGAGATCTTTCACCTCCTTTGTTATATTTATTTCTAGGTATTTTATTTTATTATTTTATTTTTCTAGCTATTGTAAGTTGGATTGCCTTCTGGATTTCTTTTTCAACTATTTTATTATTGGTATATAGAAAGCATATTGATTTCTATATGTTGATTTTACATCCTGTAACTTGATTGAATTTGTTTATCAGTTCTAAGAGGTTTTCCGTGGACTCTTGATGGTTTTTCTAAATACAAGATCGTGCCATTTGGAGTAAAAGATGACAATCACTTGACTTTTTTTCCATTTTGAATGCCTTTTATTTCTTTCTCATGTCTGATTGCTCTGGCTAGGACTTCCAGTATTATATTGAAAAAGAGTGAGCATCCTTGTCTTGTTCTAGGTCTTAGAGGAAATACTTTTGACTTTTCTCCATTTGGTATAATGTTAGCTGTGGGTTTGTCATATATGGCCTTTATTATTTTGAAGTATGTTCCTTCCATGCCTAGTTTGTTGGGAACTTTATTTTTAATCATGAAGGGATGTTGAATTTTATTGATTTTTCTGTACTTATTGAGATGATTTTATATCTTTTTTGTATTTATTGGGATGATTAAATGATTTTTGTCCTTCATTCTATTTATGTGATGTTTATTGATCATGTTTATTGATTTGCATATGGTGAACCATCTTTGTATTCCTGGTATAAATGCCACCTGATCATGGAATATTATCTTTTTGATGTGTTATTGGATTTGCTTTGCCAGTATTTTGTTGAGAGTGGTTTCATCTATGTCTATCAGGGATATTGGCCTGTAGGTTTAGGGCTTTTTTGCTGTATTCTTATCTGGTTTTAACATCAGGGTAATGCTGGCTTTGTAGAAGGAGTTAGGGAGGAATTATCTAAGCTTCAGTTTCTGGAACAGTTTTAGAAATTTTGTGTGTTTTAGAAGAGTTTCAGGAGGATTGGTACCATTTCTTCTTTGCACGTTTGTTAGAATTCAGCAGTGAATTCATCCAATCCTGGGCTTTTTGTTGTTGTTGTTGTTGTAGGGAGACATTTCATTACTGATTCAACTTCACTACTCATTATTGATGTGTTCAAATTTTCTGCTTCTTTCTGATTCAATCTTGGGAGGTTTTATGTTCCCAGGAACGTATTCATTTCCTCTAGGTTTTTCAGTCTTTAGGCATGTGGCTGTTCATAATAGTTTCTGATGACCTTTTGTATTTTTGTGGTATCAGTTGTAATGTCTCCTTTTTCATTTGTGATTGTGTTAATTTGGGTCTTTTCTTTTATGAAAAATAGAATACATTTTTCATACGTTTACTTCCAGCCTGTATGTGTCTTTACATATAAACTGTGTCTCTTCTATGCAGCATAAACTTGGATCATGTTTTGTTTTGTTTTTAAATCCATTCAGCAAGTCCATATCTTTTAAGCAAAGGACTGTATCTGTTTATATTCAAAGTTATTATTGATATGTGAGGTTATTTTCCTGTCATGTTTTTCATTGTTTTCTGGTTGTTTTCTTATCTTTTGTGTCTTTCTTTCTCTTATTGTTTAGCATGGTTCTTTGGTGGTTTTCTGTAGCAGTATCATTTGAATGTTTTCTCTCCCTAATTTGTGTGTTTGCTTTACCAGTGAACTGTAAACTTTCATGTGTGTTCAGGATGATGGTAAATATTGTCCTTTCATTTCCATGTTTAGGACTGCTTTGAACATTTCATGTAGGTTTAATCTAGTGATGATGAATTCCCTTTGTTTTTGCCTGTCTGTGAAAGACTTTTCTCCTTCATTAATGATAGATAACTTTGCTGGGTATAGTATTCTTGGTTGACAGTGTTTTTTGCTTTCAGAACTTTGAATGCATCATCCCAGTTTCTCCTTATCTATGAGGATTCTGCTGATAAATCCACTGTTTGTCTGATGGGATTTTCCTTATATGTGACTAGATGCCGTTCTCTTGTTATTTTTATATTTATCTATTTGTCTTTCACTTTTGACAGTTTGAAAGTAATATGCCATGGAGATCTTTTTGGGACATATGTAGATAGGGATCTCTGAGCTTCCTGTAGTTGGATGTCTAAATATCTTGCTATACCTGAATCGTTTTCAGCTATTTTATTAAACAGTTTTTTGTGCCTTTGGACTTTTCTTCGTTTCCTGGAACACACAAAATTTAAATATTTGGTCTCTTTATTGTGTCTGTTCTTTCTCGTAAACTTCTCTTATTTTTATTTATTCTTTCTTTTTTATTTATTTTTTCTGACTTATTTATTTCAAAAGACTTGTCTTGTGAGGGTGGGTAGTCAGGGGCTTTGAGATAGAAAATATGGGTGACCCACAGCATAAAGATTGTTGCTTCAGCTCCACAGGATACTTCCTCTTTCTTTCTCCCACCCTCACTCTTTTCAAGGATGCCTAGCTCTGGTCTTGGAGCGCAGGATCATACTTTCTGTGGTTGTTACTTCTCCTCTACCTTTCTGCTTTGGCAATTGATCTCCTTCCTGCTGATGTGGTCTGAGAGTGGTGCGATACCCAGGAAGGTTGGTTTTTGCCCTCATTTCTATATAGCCATCACTTCTGCTATCCACTCAACAGCAATCTAGTGATTAGGATCCCAATATGTCTCTGCTTCTTCACATCTTTGTCTGAGGTTTGTTGTGTATGCTTGCTCTTCAAAGCTGCTACGATTCTTTTACTGAGCTGTTATGATTCCTTACTAATAGGAGGCTCCCACAACAAGAAAGCAGAATGCACATTGAATACAATTTATATGTAGGCTTACGTTTTAATGGTACAAGTAGAATGACAGATCCTTCCTCCTTATCCATGTCCTCCTCTTCCTCCTCCTCCTCCTTTTCTCTTCCTTCTTCTTCCTACCTTTTTAGTTTTGAAATTTTCAAACAAAAACGTAGAGAGGGCTCTAACAAGCACTTGTGGAAACTCATCCCATCGCTGTAACAAATACCAACATTTTGCCAGTAATGTTTCCTCTATCTCCCACAAGTTCTGATCTATTTTAAAGAACATCTACAAGATCCTTTTATTTCACCTATTGTGCTAACTCTCATCTGTGCTACCTCTCATCTGTTCCTTTAAATCCACTTTCTACCTTTCAGCCCTTGCTTATGTCCAAGATTTACCTTAGTCTATCTATATCAGAGCCTCCTTAGCCTTCTGGCTTCCAGTTGGGTTTTGCAAATGGGCAGCACTAGCAAGAGATTAGAAGGAAGGAAAAGATTAGGCTGGGAATTTATTTTTCCAGCAGCGCCTGCTGGATCCAGTGGGTTGGCTACATCTCACATCCTTCTACCAAAGCTGCAGCTTTCATGGTACAGTTCTTCGTAGATTCCTCAAATTGTCCAAAGTGTGCCATCCTTTTCTAATGGAATCCTTGACTAATTGGTAGGGTTTGGATTTGTGTCCCTGCCCAAATCTCATGCCAAATTGTAATCCTCAGTGTTGGTGGTGGGGCCTGATTAGAGGTGATTGGATCATGGGGACAGCTTTCTCATGAATGGTTTAGCACCAGCCCCTTGGTATTGTCTTGGGGATAGGGAGTGAGTTCTTGTGAGATCTGGTTGTTTAAAAGTGTGTAGTGCCTTCCCTCTCTCTTGGTCCTACTCCTGTCTGGAAAGATGCCTGCTCCTGCTTTGCCTTCTGCCATGAGTAAAAGCTTTCCAAGGCTTCCTGCTGAGCTTCCCATGGAACTGGGAACCAATTAAACCTCTTTTCTTTATAAATTACCCAATTTCAGGTATTTCTTCATAGCAGTGCAAGACTGGACTAATCACTTTCAACCTCTTAGCTGGTTTCTATTCCCATACTCTGTCTCCCTTAATAGAGTCGCTAACCACATACTGTACCAACATTGAAACCGAACACTAACCTTAGACCAATTCACTTGCATCCCTCACGCCCAGCAGGACCTGATCAGTATCAATTATTCAGGATTGTTTCCTGGAAATCAGTCCCTCTTCTTGAATTTCTATTGTCAGTGTCATAGTTGAGAGCTCTGTGATCTCATCTACTGCGGCTAAAGTTATATTTTCAAAATGCAGATCTGACCATTAAAACTTTATTAGGTTTTGATAGCTCTCCAAGGTCTGAGGAATTAAGAGAGATTTTATCACCTCTATATGCATGTTTATTAAGATAGGCTTTTTGGTGTCCTCTAAACAAATGGTTGCTGTGAAATTTAAAGAATTTCATATGCTCACTTTTACCTAAATATGTTTAGGATTATCAATGTTTCTACCTGATAATAGGAGAGATTAATGAAGAGGAAATCAAACATAGAGAGGATGAATAAGTCAAAAAATTAGTTCTTTGATAGATGAAAAAAGAAACCTTAAATGTGGAAGACAAAGCTATAAAATTTACAAAAAATATAGAAGAATATGTTTATGACTCTGGCATATAAGTGGAATTCTTAAGCAAGTTACATAAAGTACACTCTAGAGAAAGAGTATGATAAATTTTACTGTATTAAATTCAGCATTTGCGTTTAACAAAAGGCCCATAAAGTGAAATTTTTAAAAACAGAATGTATAAATAATATTAGTTAGTTAAGAGAAATGGCTCAATAGAAAAACAGGCAAGTTTGCCATGCACATGTATGTTTATTGCAGCCCTATTTACAATAGCAAAGACATGGAACCAACCCAAATGCCCGTCAATAATAGACTGGATAAGGAAAGTGTGGTACACACCATGGAATAGTATGCAGTCATAAAAAGGAATGAGATCATGTCCTTTTCAGGGACCATAGGTAAAGCTAGAAGCCATCATCCTCAGCAAACTAACACAGCAACAGAAAACTAAGCACCACATGCTCTCACACATAAGTGGGAGTTAAACAACGGGAACACATGGACACAAGAGGGGAGCAATTCACACCAGGGCCTGTTTCGGGTGGGGGATAAGGGGAGGGAACATAGAGGATGGGTGAATAGGTACAGCAAACCACCGTGGCACTCATAAACCTGTGTAACAAAGCGGCATGTTCTGCACATGTATTCTGTTGTTGTTTTTATTTTAGAAGAAATGAAGAAAAAATATCATTTTTTGTTGATAAATAACAAGAAGAAAAGAAAAACTGGCAAGTCTGGAACAAGCATCTTTTAGATGAAGAACACAAGTGGCTAACAAGTCTTATGAAAAGATGCCTAATATAATTTGTGATTTGGAAAGTCAGATCAAAGCCACAGTGATATTTCATTTCAAATCCATCAGATTGGCAAAAATATTCAAATGTGTAATACCGAGTATTAAAAAGAATGAAGGGAAACAAAAAATCATGTAACAGTACTTGAAGAAGTGTAAATTGGTATAGCATGATTTGAATAGTTTGACATTCTCTAATACAATTGAAGATACATGTCCCCTGAGACGGGCTGTTTTCATTTCTAGATGTCTAACTTTAAGAAACCCTTAGAAATGTGCATCAGGAGACAAGAATCAAAATGTTCTAATAGAGTAAAAAAAAAAAAAAAACTCAGGAAAATTTACATTACAAATAGAATGACAAAGTATATTGTGATATATTCACACAATGAAATATTATACAGCAATAAAAATATATAAACCAGAGACAGCAACAAGGATGCTTCTTATGAAATAATCTTGGTCAGGATGGACATGGTGGTTTGCGCCTGTAATCTCAGCATTTTGGGAGGCTGAGGCGGGTGGATCACCTTAGGTCAGGAGTCAAGGCCAGCCCGGACAACATGGCGAAACCCTGTCTCTACTAAAATTACAAAAATTAGCCAGTCTCGGTGGTGCGCTCCTGTAGTCCCAGCTACTCGGGAGGCTGAGACAGGAAAATCTGTTGAACCAAGTAGGCAGAGGCTGCAGTGAGCCAAGATGGTGCCACTGTACACCAGCCTGGGTGACAGAGAGACACAGTCTCAAAAAAAATTAAGAAAAAAGAAATCATCTTGTTCAATTAAAAGTGGTCATAGAGTATACATCTACTTACAAAATGCTGCTTTTTAAAATGCAAAAACTAACCTATTGTTAAGGAAGTTTATGCGTGTGGTAAACTACAAAGACGAGTAAAAGAAGAATGAAGGAGAATTCAATAGAATTAGAGAATCATTGAAGGAGAGCATCAGGAAGATTTATTTTTAGCCTTCCACCCTCCCCCAAATCATAACTTTTAAAGTCATCCACAGAGTAAAATAATTAAAATGATTGATGAAAAATGTGTAAGTAAATAGAAAGACGAGCCAATGTGATAACAAAGTAAAAGAGAAAACCTGAAAGTCTAAGAAAAATAGAAATTTAAGGATTTATATGTTAAATATAGGAAGATTAAAGGGGGCAAAAGAAATATAAATCAGAACTTTGAAAGGTCAAATTAAAAGCTCAACGCATATTCACAACTGGAGGAAAAATTAAAACAATCATAATAGAGAAAACCACCAGCTCAGAACTTACAGTTATCTAATTATATCAAAGTTAAACCATCAGAGTGTGAACAAGACAACTTAAAAGAAGATAAATAATTAAAGGGAAACTTATAAAGCACGTTAATGACTCAAAACTATGAAAGCTAGAAGCTTACTCGTTATTCAACAAATATTAATTTGGATCTTTCTGTGTGCCAGGAAAAGTGCTTCCTATGGAAATTAAAGCTCAGACATTAAAGAACATAAAATTATGTCAATGCTAAATTATTAAAGGGTTAGTAATAAAAGACATAAAATATTTAAAGGACAAATAGACACAAATTATAAATGATAGTAAAAAGAGATAAAAAGGATTATGAAATCTCAAAAGCTTAAAAGATTCCAATGAGATCAAACAAATTAAGACACTTTAAAAGAAATGTATTACTTCAACATCAGGAAGCCAAAATCTTAGTGGTAACTAGCACAGGCTGAGAGTTACCACTGACTGGTGACGTGGCCCCGGGTGAGCTCGGCATCTTTTAGCTCCTAGTTTTCTGATTCGTAAATGTGGGTAGCAATGGTTCCTAACTGGGGAGCTGCAAGGATCAGATCAAATAAGGTCATGAACACAAAGCAGTTTGCATAGTGCCTGGGCTGAGGTCAGCTCTCAACAACAGTTAGCTGTCCCTAACAGAAGCCGAATGGCCAATTTCAGAAACTGCAGGATTGAAGAAAGGCAAGGCAAGGCAGGGTCCATTTGAACGTAGTTACGGCCCGTTGTTCCTGCTTACTCACGCCTGTGGCTGAGCGGACTTTGCACATGGCCCCTCCTAGTATCAGGTGGGGTTTTGTGGAGCAAAGAGCTGACCCCAGAGGGAGACTCATAACCTTTTGCCTTTGTCTTTGACCTCTTCCAGGTTTGAGCCTCAAGTGTCTACCCAGAAATGCTCAGGGGCAGGAATGAGAACCTCCTAGAAGGCAGCTTTCTCACTCAGCCTGGCTGTCCCCCAGCCAGTCCTGTTTTTGTTCTCAACTCTTGAGCCCCCCTAAAAATCACTTCAGTTCCCTTTCAGGCCTGTTCTTATCAGGGTCTGGAAAAGAGTGTCAGAATACCAACCTTGACAATCATGTTTGACCAACCTCAGACCATCGTGGCATTTCAGCCCTTCACGCTAACATTTAAGACCATCCCTGTGTCTGTCCTGCTCCGTCTCAGCCTCTGGATTTCACTGATTATTCAAGGCGGCCGCAGTAGCCACAGGCACACTGCAAAACCACTCCTGGTAATACAAAGCCATGTTAGACCAACACAAACCATAAGTCTGGGTGTTTTTTTTTTCTTCTAAACTTATTTTAAGCTTTGCAATTTCACGGGAAAAGAAAAGGAACTTTATTTTAGGATGTGAATAATTCTGGATGATTTGCACACTGGCATTTGTATATTGCATGGAAATGTGCTAAAAAGTGAAAGACAGAGAGAGCAAACTGGCAAAGGTCTGTATCAAATCACAGAGGAGAACAACTTTCAGAGATTGCTAAGTTGGAAAGTAATATCTCAAGTGATCCTCCACTCAGGAATATTGGCAATGTCAAGAGTGTTCCATTTTGTCTTCTAGCAGGAGCAGAATTTGCAAGCAGATTTGGCAGAGGAAAACATCCTCAAATGCATTCTTAACTCTCTACGGTTTCTTTCATGTAAAGTGCCAATAAAGAAAACTACAGAATTGCAAGGGGTACAAAGGGGAAAAGAATCCAGTTTGCTGTCTGCTTCTAACACTGGATGGAATTATAAGAAGAAATCTTCTGTATGCATTGACATTAACAAGAGAATGCCTTTTCTTTTCTTTTTTTCTTGCCAATGTCAAAATTCTCCAGAAAACATCAATGAGTCACACCTAAAATAGCAGAGATAATCCCAGAACAGTCAACTTGCAGCTAGAATTTTTTTTAAAATCTACTGAATCTGATGAAAACAAGGCAATGTAAGGACATATTTTCATAAATGTTTTTCTCTTATGTATTCCCCTTGAAATGACCACAGATGAGCAAAGTTTTGTGGAATCACTCAAATTTCAAAGACTTTCTACAAACTCCGGTAAAGTTAAGATGCCATTGCAAAGACAGGGCACAGATGAATTTCTAGAGAAGGAATTTAGTTCAACTGGGTGAAGCCTGTCCCTTCCAAATTTTCATTGAAATCACCAAATAAATATGAAAGTCAGGGAGGGAAAAACAATAGAAGCTCTTAAAAAGGGAAAACATCATCTGTATACCAGAAACATGGGGAAATTCTGCAGGATATGCATACCTAGAACCAGACTGAAGGAGGCACAAGCCACCCTGCTATCGCAGGAAACCTCAAGTTCACAGTAGCTTATGCTGGAAATGACAGAAATAATGCAAAGGTGGAGGGACCCATTGAATATCTATCAGTGCCTCAGGTGGCATGGAAAGGGAACAGTCACTGCTCTTCTTCCACTATACAGAGGGCACAGACAGCAAGTTAGGTTAACCGCCCGTGACCTCTAGAAGGAGCAGTTACTCCTACTTTCTGCTCCAAACTGGGTTCTGTGACTACATTTTGGGGTTCTCACTTCCACAGCACTTGCAGCCTCATCCAAGTTGGTGACCAGGGTGTATCGGTCAGCAAGGTCTCTTTTGGATGTATCTGTGCTATGGGATGGTGCCAGGGGTTTTAAGGGGTCAGGTGTAGAGGGGCACTTTCTGGCTACATAACCACTGGGCAAAGCCTTGGCTGCTTTCAGAAGAACATCGTTGACAAGGCAATGATGTTGCCTCTGGGTTCATGTAGCTAATGGGGCCCCTTGCTCAAGTAGAAACCAGGCAGCTGGCAAAAGTGAGTGACTTTGTTACTGCTGTTAATGTGACCCCTTTTCTCAGAACTTGCTGTCTCTTCTGTTCCATCACTTCTGTGTCTTCTCATCCATCAAGCCCGTGTGTGTGTGTGTGTGTGTGTGTGTGTGTGCGCGTGTGTGTGGAGGGTGGGTGGGGGCCAGGAGGGACAGCTGCCTTTCCTGTACTCTCCTGCTTGTTTCTTATTCTTTCTGTCCGATCTTTTATTCCTTCCCTTTTCTCTCAAAACCTGTTCTTTTGATATTCAAAGCCAGATAGCAGCTACTTTTTTCTCCTCTTTCGGCTGTCGCAGTCCCTTTCAGAAATAATGAGCAGGGAGTAATCCAGCTCTTGAATAGCAAGGGTTGGGGGTAAAACACAAAGACGGAGGAGAGATTGGCAGGGCAGGGACACACCTATAAATGTTTCAAAACTATCATCTTGTTGAAAGCCTAAGTTACAATCCTCATCATGGACCAATTAAATAAAAGATTATTGGGGCCGGGCGCAGTGGCTCAAGCCTGTAATCCCAGCACTTTGGGAGGCCGAGGCGGGTGGATCATGAGGTCAAGAGATCGAGACCATCCTGGTCAACATGGTGAAACCCCGTCTCTACTAAAACTACAAAAAATTAGCTGGGCATGGTGGCACGTGCCTGTAATCCCAGCTACTCAGGAGGCTGAGGCAGGAGAATTGCCTGAACCCAGGAGGCGGAGGTTGCGGTGAGCCAAGATCGCGCCATTGCACTCCAGCCTGGGTAACAAGAGCGAAACTCCGTCTCAAAAAAAAAAAAAAAAAAGATTATTGGTTTCGATAGCAAGAGTACAAGCCACAACAAGACCAGCCGGAGAGGGGCTCAGATTGTCTCACCCCGTAGCCTTTTCTCCTTAACGTGTACAGTTGTCCGTTATCTGGCGCAAGGCTCGTTATGGTGCTGCCAAGAACGAGGACTCCGGCTGGCCTTACGAGGGTGTTGATCAGGATTTCTGACTCGAGCCACATCAGTAGATTCTTTGTGTTTCTGATAACACAGGAGGCCAGCAGCCAGAATTCACTGGGCAGGACAAGCATGTGATGCAATTGCTCCTCCAACTGCAGACAAGTATAATGGGAAGATTCGTCACTGGTTGTAGGGAAAAGTGCGTGGCCATGTTATAATTGCTATGCTGATCAGAATCGCAGATGGGCCTGAATCAGTATTTGGAAACTGACCTTAAATAATAGTGGGGTTCAGCACAGCGATTCTCAGCAAAGGGTGACTTGGTCCCCAGAGGATGTTTGGAAATACTTGGAGATAATTTTGATTGTCACAGCCAGAGGGATGCAACTGGAATCTAGTGGGTAGAGGCGAAGAATGTCGCAAAACATCATAACATGCACATGGACACCCCTTCTCCCCACCCAATAAAGAAATACCTAACTCAAATGTTAATAGTCTGAGCTTGAGAATCTCTGGTCTGACAGAACAGTATACTTCATTCTCCGCTGCTGCCAGACAGGGGCTCTCTTAAGGCTCTCCCACCACTTGCTTTGCCTAAGGCCATATGCCTTCCTAGGCTTCATTGTCTATTCAAGGTGCATTCATGCCTTGGACTTTGCACCTGCTGTTTCTTCTCCCTCACATCTTTGTACGGCTAGTTTCCTTTGTGTTTCCAGCACTGATGAAATGCCGTGTGCTCAGACAGGCTTTCCTTGACCACCCAATCTAAAGTAAAGCCTCCCCAGTGCATCCTGTAAGACCTTCCCATATTTTTTCATGATCGTCCTCTTTCACTGTTGGCTGTTAGAATGTCAGCTCTACAGGAGGAGGACCATGTGGTGCTGTCACTGGCACAGAAGAGTGCCCAGGACAGCAGAACAAATGCCCATCGATTTAACGACATCTCCAAGGGTTTCCTTGAAAGGGAGGCATTAGGAACTCCACCTAAACTTCAGAAAAACCTCCATTTAAAAACTTGAAGTGCTATTCAGAAGACCTTGTATTTGTAAAAAGGAAACACCATTCTCACCACTGTTTCTCCTTCCCATCTTGACAGCATTGAGATTGTCTACTTAAAACACTTTCCAATAGTGTTTTGCAATGATAAACATGTCTTAGATCTGTGCTGTTTGATACAGTAGCTACAGCCTTGCGTGACTACTGAACACTTGAAATGTGATTAGTGTGGCCGAGAAAGTGAATTGTAGTTTTTATTTTATTTACATTTAAATAACTACGTGTGGCAAATGACTATCATACTACATAGTTCAGGCCTAAATATTGTATCCCAAGTTAATATGATGTATTTCTCTTTTATTTCCCTTTTCTTTGCCATTTTTAGATAACAATAAACATTACAATACTATATGCTCAGCCCTATCCCCTCATATCTTTTATTTTATAACTTTTATTTATAGTTACTAAAATGGAAATATTTTAATAATTTAGATTTTAAAAGTAAGGAACATAGTAAGATCTATAATAACATAGTATCACTTATGTAAATTAATCAGAAGTGTTTTCATATGCAATTAATCTAACATTTTGTAAAGATGACACAATGTCTCTGACATATGTAATGTCTTCGAGATCTACAGATACACACATTTATGTTTTGGATACACATACACACACACCATACATGTAAACGGTAATGCCATGTACAAAATGGGTAATTTTTTATCTGTTAAATATTTTATTTCATATATTTTCATTGATCACAAATGACTAAAAATCCAAATCAATGTTAATAATAGAAATTTCATGTCGATATTAATAATAGAAATTTTAAATAATTGTTAATACTAACAATGTTAATAGTAAATATTACTATTTTTAATGACAAATTAGTAACATTTGTCATTAAAAATATGTATCAAAGAAATTAGACATATTATCTTGGGTGTGTATAGGAATTGGGAATTGGGATGAAAAGTAAGAAAACAGAGAAATCCAAGTCCCCTCGCACAGGCTGTTGATAATGGCGTGTCTTGTACTGAGCGGTTTGCTTAACTCAATTCTCTGTACTTTGTATCCAGGCACATCATTGCTAGGGGCTGAACTGTGTCCTCCCAGAAATGTACATGTTGAAGCCTTATCCCCCAGTGACTATATCTGGACAGAGAGTCCTTAGGAAGCAATTAAGGTAAAATGAGGTCATAAGGGTGGGGCCCTAATTCGGTCGAACAGATCAATATCTTTATAGGAAGAGGAAGAGAGAGATCTCTGTCTTTCAGTCTGTCTCCCCCACGTGAGGACACAGAGGGAAGGCGGCCATCTTGCAAGCCAGGAGGAGCCCCCACCAGAACCTGACCCTGCTTGCACCCCAGCCTCTGCCTTCCAGCCTGCAAAACTGGGAGAAGATACGTTTCTGTTGTATCAGCCACCCAGTCTATGGTATCTTGTTATGGCAGCCTGAGCTGACTGAGACAATTAAATCACATTGTTCCATGATAAATGTGGCATTTTGGAAATTTGGCTTTTGGTAACTAGTGTGTGGACAATTGGCTAAATATTTTTGTAAAAAAAACAAAGTTTATTTCTACTTTGTATCTTACAGTAAATTCCAAATGGATTAAAGATTTAAATGAAAAAAAGATAATAAAGAAAAATTCTAAATAAATAAAATGTTATCACGTAGGGTTTAGAGTTCATGAAATGAAAAAAATGCTGTGATAAATAGGTTCTATTTTATGAAGATTGGAGCATTTAAACATGATGGAAAAAGAAAAAAAAAGTCAAAGATGGACAGTAATGGAATTAGCCTGATAGACACTACCATCTCACCCCACAAAAAATATTTTGATAAAACTCAGCTGTTTGTTTTGGTTAAAAGCTCTTGATAAAATAGGAATGAAAGGATGCTTCCTTCATAGCATGAATATCTCAGATCGAGTCAACTTCATACTTGATGGTGAACTACATGAGAAATAGCCAGTAAAATTAAGGGCAAGTTATAAATATCTCCTGTTACTATTATTACTTATCATGGGTTTGGGATTTTAGTCCCTGGTGATCAGACAAGGGACATGAACAAGATAAAATATTTAATAGATGAAAAATTACATGTTTTGCAGATGATATTATTTGCCTAAAAAACTAAAAATAATATAAAATTAATTACAACTGATGAAAATTTCAGTAAAGGAGAATTAGAAAACAAACACAAAAAATATGCAATTACAAAAGAGTACATTTTCTATATATTAGTACACAATTGAAAAGAATGGAAAGAATGACTCCATTCATATTAGAAGCAGAAAAATTCTGTGATAATATTGACAGAAAATAGGCAGGTCATATATTTTTATGCTCGTATATGTGAACATTTACTGTCAACATTATTTATAGATATATGAACATTTCCTGAGAAATGGGAAAATCAGAATAGATGGAAATTTTGCTTGAGAAGATAATTTATTTTCTCAAACCATTTCAAGTATATCCATAATTTGAACACAATTTTAAAATTGTTAAATGAATTGTTTTGGAAGTTGAAAATTAAGAAAAACAAAACTTTATGTCAAAGAAAAATGATTGAAAATGGTACAAAAGGGAGAGTGATAAAAGATTTTGATTTACTGTATAGAAGTAGAAGAAGTTACAATACTTTAACCGCTATGAAACAAGCCCAGAAATAGATAGAATTAAAATCCCGGAAAATAGCCAGGCATATCATATAAACCTAGCTGATGATAAGGGTGTGAGTTCAAATTCCTGAGAAAGAATAAAGATTATTTAGTAAATGCCATTGAATCAATTGGCTAACCATTTAGGGGCAAAAAAAGAGATAGAATCTACCTTATCTGTTATACCAAATTACATGTAAATATGCTAAGATTTAACTTTCAAAAATAAAAATATGAAAGTAGTAGATGAAAATACAGGCTAATTAGGGAAGTTTTATTTATGAATGACGTCAAAGGCAGAAATCACAAAAGTGGGTTAGATTAATTGAATCAAAAATTATTTTGTTGTCAAAGTCATCATGAAAAGAATTTAGAGGCAAATGGCAAACTGGCTAAAGGGTTATTGTCTTTAACATGTAAAGGGCTCTTTCAAATCAGTAAAAATATAAGTACACAATGAACACATGGGCAAAGACTTTAAATTTAGAGAAGTTTCTCCAAAGATGAATACACATAAACATATAAATATTTGACCTGAACAAAAATCATGGAAATAAAATATGAAAAGCGACATTAGCCCATATCATGTTGAAAACAATGTGAATGCTTTTATGGCACTAGGAGAAATGGGCAATTTTATTCACTCTTAGAGGGAATGCAAATAACTCTACACTGTCTGAAACTCAAGTTTCTCAGTGTATCTCAGAAGCCTTAAATGTGTGCATTTTCTTTGATCTAGCAATTCTGCTTCTAGGAAGCCTTCCCAAGAAAATAATTAGGTTAAAACTTAACTGTAAGGCTCTGCTACACACAAAGTCTATTATGCATTGTGAGGGGACCGTGATTGAAAAGTGGAGCCGGGCGCGGTGGCTCACGCCTGTAATCCCGGCACTTTGGGAGGCCGAGGGGGGTGGATCACAAGGTCAAGAGATCGAGACCATCCTGGTCAACATAGTGAAACCCCGTCTCTACTAAAAATACAAAAAATCAGCTGGGCATGGTGGCGCGTGCCTGTAATCCCAGCTACTCAGGAGGCTGAGGCAGGAGAATTGCCTGAACCCAGGAGGCGGAGGTTGCGGTGAGCCGAGATCGCGCCATTGCACTCCAGCCTGGGCAACAAGAGCGAAACTCCGT
>NW_022437087.1:2653789-2681318 GCF_009761245.1 Sapajus apella | reverse complement strand
AAATAAGTTCTATAGCAGTGTATAGAATAAAATGTCTTCTCTTTGAGCAACATTCGATAGATGTGTAAGTATTTTAGATTAATGGATATAACCCTAGAAGGATACATATCACAGTACCAACGCCCAACTTTTTGTGTGTGGTGTTAATACTGCCTGCTCCTAACCCTACAAAGCAATCCTGATTGTAAGGATTATAAACTCAAATATTAGCTTCACTGAGTGGCCTTTGGTGAGCACCACAGACAAAACTATTTTCTAGCCAAGGACATTCCTGGTCCTAAGCCCAACACAGTTTTTTATTGCCATTTTTTTTACCTTCTTCACAGCACCTATCAATGTGTGGCCTTACATAAATGTATTTATTTGTTCATGTCTTTCTATTACCTGCCTGATCCGCTTTTAAGGTCAGCTCCATGTGGGCAGTGACTGTTTATCTTGTTTCTACTGTCCCCAAATACAGGACTCAGCACAGAGTGGATAGTGAGTAGATGTTTGTTCAGTTAAGTATGATTCTTACTGAATTGTAACAGTTTTTATTTATTAAGGATGGTAAACTTCTATCATCTACAGCAGAGGTTGAAAACTTCCTGTAATTGTCTACCTTGTAAATTACTAAAGTACTTGCAATACACAGCTACTCAACACTGCCATTCTAGTGTGAAAGCAGCATAGACAATATACAAAGAAATGGCTGTGGCTGTGTTACAATAAAACTTTATATTAGGAGGGGAGCACTACACGCTGGGGTCTGTTGGGGGGAAATAGGGGTGGGACGGTGGGGGGTGGGGAGCTGGGGAGAGATAGCAAGGGGAGAGATGCCAGATGTAGGTGATGGGGAGGAAGGCAGCAAATCACACTGCCACGTGTGTACCTATGCAACAATCTTGCATGTTCTTCACATGTACCCCAAAACCTAAAATGCAATAAAATAAATAAATGGGGAAAAAACAAAACAAAACAGGAGGCCACAGGATTTGACCCTTGCTAAGTCCTATACTGCATTTAAAATATATTTCCATTATATGCGGGCCATTTAATTTTTGCTTTTTATGTACAGAAATTTAAATTTTTATGTACTCATTAGTATTCAACTTTTTCTATGGTTTTGTTTTATTTAAAACTTTTCTTAGAAAGTCTCTCCCCGTCCCAAAGAGTATAATTATGCTCGCAATTATTAAATGTACATGATTCAAATATGTTAAATTCTCACTCTTTGGTCTTTTATTTTATCCTCTGAGACACAAATTCCGCATGTTTTATTTCCTGTGAAAATAATTGTATCCATGCATAAAGCTTTTCCCACAACCATGTTCATCACAAGGCTTAGTATAATAGGCACTTTTTATAATTATCTTAGTGTCTATTAATTGAGAATTAGATGTATTATCAATATAAATAAAAACCAATGATACAAACTAATGAAAATGATTTTAAATTGAATTAAATATTGACAAGAAAATGTGTTCACAGTATCCTAGGCAAACACAAACAGGTTACAAGTACACCTACAGTATGATCCACTTAATATTGGCACTTACTTGATGCTCAATAAATGTTTGTTGAATGACTAAATGAGTGACTGAATGAAAGAGAGACTAGATAGAGGAAAACATTAGAATATTCTTTCTGACAAAATAGCAGCACACCTAAAATGCTGAATTCAAAACAACCAAACAAAAGTAAACAAACATTCTTTTCTAAGCATAGCATGGTTTACAGTAAAATAAGGAAGTATTTTCTGCTCCAGAAGCTGCATAAAAATGGGACTCCATTGGAATAAGCGTCTATGGGAGCTGACGTCTGCCCTGGCAGTGTCTGGTAACCTAGAATTTCCAGAACTGCATTAAGAGGTATGGGGCTGGGGGTAAACTTGCCACTTAGCCTGTGACTTTGGGACGGAGGGGACGACCACAAATCAAAAGAGGGTAAAAGGTGGAAAAACAGGCTGGGTGTGGTGGCTGACACCTGTAATACCAGCACTTCGGGAGGCCGAGGCAGGCGGATCACGTGAGGTCAGGAGTTCGAAATCAGCCTGGTTGATGTGGTGAAACTCCATCTCTACTACAGATACAACAATGATCTGAGTGTGGTGGCTCAGGCCTGTAATCCCAGCTACTCAGGAGGCTGAGGCAGGAGCATCGCTTGAACCTGGGAGGCGGAGGTTGCAGTGAGCTGAGATTGTGCCACTGCACTCCAGCCCGGGAGACAGAGCGAGACACTGTCTCAAAAAAAAAAAAAAAAAAAAAAAAGGGTGAGGGGAACAATAGAAACGAGAGGCAAAATAAAATGGTAGAAATGAACACAAATGTGTCAGTAAAAGGACTGAATTCATCAGTAAAATAAAGAAAGATTGTTAGTCTCAGCAAAGAGAACCAGTAAATGCTGCAGTCCCTGCATGCCTGAAGGCCTGAGAAGTCTTCATAACTGGGTTAGGGGAAGCGAGAGAGAGATGGAGAGTGTTCTGAGGGCTACCCTGCTCTCCGCTTTTTTGAATATGATAAGAAATACATTTAAAAAGTCAAAGAAAATGTATAAGCTGTTTACTTTTTTTTTTTTTTTTGCTTCAGATGACAATAACAGAATCCCCAAATTTTAAACACTAAAGAACAGCTGTTTTCACAAGTTAAAAGTTTTAAGTAATATATATATATATATTTTCTTGCTATGATTCGCTTTTCAAAAATTGTTCATGGTTTTTGTAAAAATTATAAATAATCGTAAAAACTTGTGCATGTAAAGAACAAAGCAAAACACCACAATGAATCCACTAATAGATTTTGTACTTAAACTATTTATCATCACAAATGAACAAACAAAAATTCTGAAAATCCTCAAAAGCCTAATTCTGAGTATTGTGAAACAAAGGATAGTGACTTTTTCTAGAATGTTTTTCTTCCAAGAAATGCAGAGTTTTCTGAGAAAATATTTTCATTGTTACCAGAGATATTACAAATGACAAGGTGGAAACTGAGGTTTAATTCTAAGCTTGCCACTTAGCCTGTGACTTTGGGACAGTCACTTTTTCTATCTGGGCCTCAGTTTCCTCAACTAGGAGACAAGAAGTTGGAAGAGAATTTCAAGATCCCTTCCACCACGTGTAAAATACTGTGTCATTTGAGATCACGCGGTGCATTATGATAAACCCCCACGGGGCGGCAGTATTTGCATAGTCATGGCCCGCAAAAAGCAGACTTGGGCGTGCAAAACGGTGCTGGTCCTCCCATCTCCGCTAGAGGACGACAGTGTGGCAGGTGGAGACCACACCCCTGCGAGAAGCCCTGGGGCCTCTGTGCCAACCCACAGGTCCAGCAGGAGGTGCCAGCTCCCCGCAGCAGCCCCGGGAGCCCCGCGGCAGGCGGGACTTCTGATGTGAGCTCTGACTTTCCCAGGAGCCCCCGGCGTGTCTGCACTGATCTCATCACTGAACGCCCTCTGCTTGCAGGTTGACCCCTTTGGTGAGAATAGAGGATATTTTGTTTCATCCACTAACTCTTATTTTCTTCTCCTGTCCCTTTAACGTGGACAGAGAAATCTGCACCACTTTTACCCCCGGACTTGAGTTATCCTCATTTGTGGTTTGCAGAAAGATGTGGAGAAGAATGCTGCGTACCAACACCAGGGGCTGCGTGACAGTCCAGTCAGTGGGGATCCATCCTCGGCCCAGCGCTGTCAATTCAAGTGGTTCTGGAACTCCAGGGCACGCCGCAAACCAAACCCAAACTAAATCTCCAGGTGGACCAGGGATCCCGAGATTTGAGCCATTTGGATGTTCATGGCGGTGGCAAATAAAAAAAAGTGACAACAGGCTTCCATTTGCTGAAGACAGCATTTAACCATACCCTCCCTAACCCAAACCTCCCACCTCTTCCTACCAAAAATATCGCTAAGGCGGCTGAGAAGCTGTCAAGCACCCTCTGTGCTTTGCCTCCCCGGTAGGGCTGCTAGTGACAGAGGCATCCGCCAAGACGACAGGTCACTGAATATTTATTGGTTCCCCTGCACTGGGAGGAGCTGCTGCAGAGTAGAAAGACCCATGAGACGGGTTTCTGCCCGCGAGGAGGCAAACCCAGGATGCCAATATTGTTAAATATGCAGAAAGCGTGCCAGGGACCCTAGAAGAGAAAAGACAGGGCTGTGGGCAGAGACCAGTGGTGACTGAGAAGGCACCCGTGGGCCTTCCTTGACGGGGGTGGCCTGGAAGGAGGAGACCTGAAGGCAGGGCAGTGGCAGGTGGAGGGGACAGAAAAACTGAGCACGCTGGGATAGGATGAGTAGGGCATGTTTGGTACAAAGGAAAGATGCAATGAGGCTGAAGCAAGAGCAGAGGGGCCAGGAAAGGAAGGAAGGCAGGGAGGGGAGGGAGGAGCTCCCTGTCCCAGCCAGCCCTGCCTGGGCATTTTTGGGCTTTACTCAGCTTATCCAAGCCCTACGTTCCACTGTTACAAAGCATACGGGCATATGGGCATTCTCCTGTACTATCTGTGAATGTGTAAATCATCAGACCCTTTTTTCTGCATAGTCTGGCCCTGTGACCTCACAATCCCACATCCAGGAATTTCCCCTTAGCAGGTAAGCACCCAGATGTATATAGCAAAAGAAGGTTATAGAGAAAGCTGGGTTTTGTAGAATGATTTTATTTTATTTATTTGTTTTTGAGGCAGAATCTCACTCTGTCACCCAGGCTGATGTGCAGTGGTATAAACATGGCTCATTGCAGCCTCCGCCTCCCAGGATCAAACAATCCTTCTGCCTCAGCCTCCCATGTAGCTGGTACCACAGACGCACACCACGATGCCCAGTTAGTATTGTTACTGTTATGTTTGTTGTAGAGGTGAGAGTCTCACTGTGTTGTCCAGGCTGGTCTCGAACTCCTGGCTCAAGCAATCTTCCTTCCTCAGCCTCCCAAGTGCTGGGATTACAGATGTGAGCCACTGCACCCAGCCTGAACTAAGTTTAATAGTTTAAAGTTAGAAATAATCTGTGTGTCCTTCAAAATGGTCTTTGGGAGCCATGTAATAAAAAAGTAAAAATCGTTTTGTGATCAGGGTGTTTATGACATGTAGTTCAATGCACTAGATGCTTATAGACCAGCTGTATATAGAGATGCCTTCTCAAAGTTGTCCACATGTAAGTGTGAATGAGAATACATACCCATAGAGAGTTATCTGAAAGAATGCTCAACAGAATGTGTACAGATGTGCGAGATGTCATGACATATGACATGTGTGTCACGACGTGTATGATTTTGTGTGTCATCTTAATTCTTGACCCCAAAGGTGCCATCTTTACAGAAACCCTTGGGTAGTATTCTCAGGAGGAACAGAACCAATAGGATATACATAAATAAAAATTTCTCTCTCTTTCTAAATATGTATCTATAGGTAGATAGATAGGGAGAGAGATCTATTTTAAGGCATTAGCTTACGTGATTTTGCAGGTACAAGTCTAGAAATCTGCAGGGTAGGCAGGCAGGCAGGCTGGAGACCCAGGGAAAACCGTCCAAGCGCAAAAGCCATCTGCTGTGAGAATTCCTTTTTCCTGCAGGGAGGTCAGTCTTTAGTCTATTCAGGCCTTCAACTGCCTTGATGAGGCCCACCCACGTTTGGAGAGCAATCTGCTTCACTCAAAGTGCACCCATTTAAATGCAAATCTCATCCCCAGACTCCTTCACAGAAACATCTAGAATCATGTTTGACCAAATAATCTGGGCACCATGGTCCAGCCAAGTAGACACATAAATTTAGCCATCACAAGCAGTGCCCCGGATGTTAGGACTGGTTGTTGGTCCCCTAAGACTTTCAGAAAAAGTCATCTCAGCAGCTTCTCAAAAGATGGGGTGCAGGGGATGATGGGGTGTGTGTGATAGCCCCGGGCAGGCACTGCAGGGTTTTGTTTTACTTGGCTGGCTAGAGAAAGTTGGAATTCTGTATAGAGTTACTGACTTGAAGAAGAATCTATACAGAACAAAGAGACGTTTGAATTCTTTTCCTACATTAGGCAAAATTTGAACTTTCATGCGCAATGGTAGACCTGACCAGAAAAAACAAAAAACAAAACAAAACAAAACATTTGAGTCTCTTACTGTGTGTGATTTGTTCCGATGCCCCCAGTACGGTGTCTTTACTCACTTTCTTAGGTACTCTTACATTTCTTTGTCCGTGACTCACACTTGCTAGAAGCAAGGCTGGTTATTGACATCAAAGGTACAACCTGCAAAAAGGCAGCCTACGCTTAAATTATTATCATTTTCTGTTTTCTCGATATTTTCTTCACACTTCTCAGGCCTTGACGCAGGGAAGTCAAGACGCCGCTGCTAGTTCAGGTGACACTGATTCAGTGTGGGTCATTACAGGCAAATTGCTGAAACTGCTCTGTCCGCCCTCCACAGAGAAAGGTCCACAGCTCTCTCCCCCAGTGTGGCCACATTCTAAAGTGGGCCAGGGAGCTTAGCCTCATCGCATCTGTGGCCTTGGGCATGGCACCTGAGCACACAGCAGCCGGAGCTGGGTCATCATGGCTCTCCGAGGGCTCTTCCTGCACGGGAACCATAGTGTTAAGCCTCCTTCACACGCTGACCAGGAGCCCCTTCCTCCTCTCCCCCCTCGCCATCACGGCCTGGAGATGTGTGTTGGCAAAAGTAAGGGCCCTGAAAGACAGCCACCTGCCACCTCAGCCTCGGTAAGCTCTTCCTTCAAGCCTCCCCATCGGAAGCCAGATTCCGTTCCCCGGAGCAATTAGTCCTAACGACAAATGACAGAGGTTCTAAAACTGCGATTCAAGTGAGATTTGCAGAAGAAATGATAAATAAACCCAGAAGTGACCAACTTATAGCAGCAGGATCGATTCATTTGTATTCGAAGCTAAAAGCGCAATGGAAGGCCTTGTGTTCCCTTTGGCACAAGTCTTCCTGTGCAATTATTCGCTCTTCCTGAACACCCTGGGATTTCCACATGGAGGGTTCAGGGGAAGTAATCTGCGATCTCTCTGCTTCGGGCTCTCTTTTTATTTCTTCAGGAATCGTTTAGTCAGCTGGCCTCTGGGAGGGAACCTTCAGTCATTACACCTTCTAATTAAGATTTCTTTTCAAAAACAGCAAACATAGGTTTGGTCCATTGGGTTTGCTTACCCTGGCCCGGCAGCCATGTCTTTATAAGAATTTCCAAGTTAAATGTTTAGCTTGGGTGTGTGCAAAACAAAGCTGAGACAGTCATCTGCTTTGCATCACCTGAGGTCAGCAGGCTCAGAAAGGGGATGAATGCAATTTTAGAATCCTTGACGGTCCAAAGTGTTCAGAAGTTTGCTGGGTACCGTCTGCCCCAAACACCTGCCTCTCTAAGCAAGTCTTTCCGTTGCTGGCCACACCCATCCACATTTGCAACCCTCTTCTTCCCTGATTTATTTCTCTTCTTTGTACCTATCCTCAGCTGACACAGTTTGGATGTCTACCCCCAGCCCCCACTATAAAATCTCTTCACAAGACTAGGAATTTTTTGTTTGAATTGTTCACTGTCATAATCCAAGAGATGAAGGAATTTCAGTGCCTTGGTCCTAGGTCTGCCCATTCTACTTTACATAATAAATCTCATGTGATCCTATCTAATCAGAAACAATTCTCCATCTTTGTATTATTTATGAGGTGTTAGAAAACATAAACTTTCATCAGCCTTGGAAAGGCTAGATGATCAGTCTTTATAAGAATGGAGCATTTATTTAATAAACACTGAGAAAGCATGCAGAGTATTCAGGTGCTGTTCTAAGGGCTTTATAGAAATTAGTCCATTCAATCCTTTGACCAGCACTATGAGGTGAGGACTACTGTTACCAGCCCATTTTACAGATGACGAAGTGAGGCTGAGACGTCAGCAGACTGCTTGGGGCCCCATAGCTGATAAGCGTCCGAGACAGGATTCAGACACAGGAAGTCTGGCTGGAGAATCTACCTTCATCAGCTGCCTTCCCTTGCTTGGGAAGGACTTGGCATGCTGCCTGGTGCTTACTGAAGCCATCTCTAGGCACAGAGAAGATGGGACAAGGGACAGTGTGAGTCCTGCCGGGTGGAAGCTCGCCCTGTGGTGGGGGAGATAAGACACTTGTTTCCAAGCCAGCGGTGTCGTATGAACGGTGCCCTACACGCCACAGGAGGTGAGAAGCACGGCCAGTTCTCCAGCTCCCCAGGGACATCCCATCCCAACCCTGTCCAGGCCTCTGGGCAGAACCCACACTCATCCTACATCTGCTTGTCAGGGCAGTGGGAATTGCAGGGTGTGGGGAGGGGGCGAGGCCGGTGTGGAACTTGAGGTTTCCAGGTTTCCAGAAGGGAATTCCTCAGTCGGCCTTTCTGCTCAAAATATGTCAGGGCTCTTGCTTGAATCTTCTAACCTTTAATGATCGTGTCATTTGGGGTCTTCTGTCCACTGGAGACAAGTTGGCTTCTTGGAAGAGGAGAAATAAACAAGAGAGAACCATGGATGACTCTTCAAGCTTCTACTCTGAGGTTTACTCTCATTTCACCAGTTAAAGCCAAGTTACCAGGCCAAGCCTGATGCCAGCAGGGTGGGAAGTATTGTTCTCCTTAGGGATGGCTAAGCAGGGAGGGATGGTACTCGCTTTTGACAGTCATATAGTCTACCAAAGCAGGGCTGATGTGACGGGAGCAGGAAGTGATTGGTTTGGTGGAGGCATATGATGCCTTGAAGGGAGGTCCCCTAGGATGTGTAGAAAGAGCAGCTTGGGGTCAGTTCTCGGACTGTGGACTTCATAGGAGGGCACTGGGAGCAATGGAGGGTTGTTGAGCAGGGGAGTGACATATTCACAGCTGGGCTTCTCAAGGGGCTGGATTGGCCCTTTAAGTGCACGTTATAGTAGGTATGTAGGGATCATAAAATATAATTACTCCCACAAAAAGCAGTTCCCTTAAAGCAACCTAAATCAGGATGCTTGGACACTAGTCTGCAAAGCGGTGCCAGTCTGGCTGCACGAGAATCACAGCAAACTCCAGCGGCTGTGCCTCCCAAACACATCATCAATATCACCACGTCTCACTGTCCCCATGCGCTCACCCACGGCAGCCACCGACATCTCTTCTGACCACTGCTCCCAGCTGTCACTCTTTCCTCTCTGTAGTCTCCCCTTCCCACACCAGCACAAGGTAAACGTATTTTTAATATGTAAATCCAAGCATGTCCCTACCCTGCTCAAACCTTCCCTCTAAACACACTCACACACACACACACACACACACACACACACACACACACACGACAGTAGGCAGACTTTAAAGGAATTCTGGAGACAAAGGGAGTCTACATCACAGACACTCAGTGATCACGTTCAGCGTTGGATATCGCTGCTCCTCATCTCTTCTAAGGCACTTTAGAATTTTGGAGGCCAGCCCTGTACCGCTCTGACCCTTGCATTCTTTCTCTCCCACTCCCATTCGCTCATCGCTCGCTCTCCTGGCCCTCGATGTCATTCCTCTTCTTGGATTCAGAGAAGTTCAGCTATCTCTCTGGTTATCTGATTGGACCCTGACCCTCAGAGACTCAAAATCCACTCCCAGGAAGAGCTCTGACACCACCTGTAGTGCTTAGCGTCCCCACCTTCCCTTTAGCGGCGTGCTGGAGACAGCTCAGGAGAGCTGTTGGTCCTCGTTTCTTCCCAGGTCTACATTCAGTGACACAGTGTTTGCACCTTCAAATCGCCATGGCGGGCGTATTTACATGACAGGAAACTGCAAAGGCTACAAATCCAGGCTCTTTCCTTCCAGAGGTGGCTGCTAAACATTGATCAGCAATCACCGTATCTATCTATCTATCTGATTTGTCTGTGTAGTCGTCTGTGATAATTTCCAATAAAATGGAATCTTAATACTGTTTTAAACCTAGTTTCTAGGTGAATAATCATTCATGTTATTGAATGTTTCTACTGAATTTCATTATGCGAGTGAGCACAGCACGGTTTATTCAGCCACTGGACATTTGTGTATTGCTAGCATTTTCACATGACAAACTACAATTAAGATATTTATAGACAGTTACTGAGCACATCTTTAATTATTTACTTAGAGTTAATGGTGACAATGCTGGGAATTGCTGGGTCTCGGGGTGTTCCTATTTTTGAGTTCTTGATCTACCTTGTCAAGTTGAACTAGAAAGGCTGGAGCCACTTATATGTTCACAGGCAGCGTATAGCCTGCCCAGCTCTTGTTAAATCTCCCCTCTTTAGTCCATAAAGGTAGAATAATCCCACTCAAAATTCTAAAGGAATATGTGAAAGAGTTTTACCAAATGAGCTTGAAGTTCATCTGGGAAGTAAGCATGCAAAAATGTCCAGGAAATGGTAGGACTTACCCCGCTGGATGTTAAAACATGTTAGCAAACTTTGAAAAATCAACAACTACAAGCCAGCACCAGAATCAACAGATCAGAACAAAAATTCTAAAAATTAGGCTAGCCTGTGTGTGTGTTTATGTGCAAATCTGCATAAAATGCTAAAAATGGAATTTCATATCGGTGGGGCAACGATGGATTAGTCAAAAAGTGACATCAGAACTATAACATAAGGGGAAAATTAATCATGATCTCTCTTCAAACTTAAAACAAAACAAAAAACCAAAAATGTTAAAATTAAGTCAAAAACATAAAACACAGGTGAATTTATATAATCCTGAGGTAGGGAAGGCCTTTATTTTTATTATTATTATTAGACTTTATGTTCTGGGGTACATGTGCAGAACGTGCAGGTTTGCTACATAGGTATACACGTGCCATGATGGTTTGCTGCCTCCATCCCCCGTCATCTACATTAGGTATTTCTCCTAATATTAGCCCTCCCCAATCCCCTCACCCCCTGCTATCCCTCCCCTAACTCCCCACCTCCCACACTGATAGGCCCTGGTGTGTGATGTTCCCCTCCTTGTGTCCATGTGTTCTCATTGTTCAACAGCCACTTATGAGTGAGAACATGCGGTGTTTGGTTTTCTGTTCTTGTGTTAGTTTGCTGAGAATGATAGTTTCCATATTCATTCAAGTCCCTGCAAAGGACATGAACTCATCTTTTTTTATGGCTGCATAGTATTCCATGGTGTATATGTGCCACATTTTCTTTATCCAGTCTATCATTGATGGGCATTTGGGTTGGTTCCAAGTCTTTGCTGTTGTAAACAGTGCCAAAATAAGCATACATGTGCATATGTCTTTATAATAGAATGATTTATAATCCTTTGAATATATACCCAGTAATGGGATTGCTGGGTCAAGTGGTGTTTCTAGTTCTAGATCCTTGAGGAATCACCACACTTCCACAATGGTTGGACTAATTTACACTCCCACCAACAGTGTAAAAGTGTTCCTATTTCTCCACATCCTCTCCAGCATCTGTTGTCTCCTGAGTTTTTAATGATCACCATTCTAACTGATGTGAGATGGTATCTCATTGTGGTTTTGATTTGCATTTCTCTAATGACCAGTGATGATGAGTTTTTTTCATGTTGGTTGGCTGCATAAATGTCTTCTTTTGAGAAGTGTCTGTTCCTTTCTAAGCCTGGTACTAACAGCAGAAATTACAAACAAAATAATTCATTGATTTGTATTTCATGAACATGTAGAGAACCATAAAATAATTTTTTTTTAATTTTTTTTTGAGACGGAGTTTCACTCATGTTATCCAGGCTGGAGTGCAATGGCGCGATCATGGCTCACCGCAACCTCCGCCTCCTGGGTTCAGGCAACTCTCCTGCCTCAGCCTCCTGAGTAGCTGGGATTACAGGCACGCGCCACCATGCCCAGCTAATTTTTTGTATTTTTAGTAGAGACGGGGTTTCACCATGTTGACCAGGATGGTCTCGATCTCTTGACCTCGTGATCCACCTGCCTCGGCCTCCCAAAGTGCTGGGATTACAGGAGTAATTTTTAAATTAAAAAAAATAAAAAGTATATTTGTAAAAGACATGTCAGGCAAAGATTCAGTACACATAATATACTAAAAGCTTCTACAAATTAATAAGGAAATTATAAAATATTGACAAATAAACTATCAGCTTGCAAATGGAAATAAGTTTCTCTCATATTTTAAGAAATAAAACATTTATATTTTCTCTGTTATATTTGTTGCTATAGTGAATTATTTTAATTCTCCTTTAATGTTTTATTGTTTCTTATGTAAAATATTTTTATCCTAGAAGTATAATTCATTGAGCTTTAGTTTTGTGACCAGTTTTTTTATGAAATTTGATGATCAATTGGATTTTCTGGGAAGTTTTGACAATATTTGTTTTCTATAATTTCCATAATTTGATGTTTTAATTTAACTTTTTAATATATTTAGAATTTATTTGTATACTATGAGATGTGGAGCTAATTTTATTCATGATTTAATGGTTCTAAAATAATGCATTAGATGTTTATTCTTTTTCAAATTCTTATATTATATCGTGATAGACATTCATTTATTTATTCAATGCAATTTATTGATAATTTTGATGAGCTGTATGGTTGTTTTGCAAGCATAAGAATTTTAATTGTTGTAGCTTTAAAACATATTTTTATATCTAGTAGTACTATCAACATCAAGAGTAACTCCTTTTACATTTTTTTTGTATATCTATATTCATTCTGTTTTCCTAAATCTGTTTTGTAAATTTCCAAAAGGTCTTGACACAGATGTATTATAGATGTGAGTATATAGGTGAAAGTGTAGATGTGTATTCATGGCTGAAGAATATTTGTTAAAATGGATGGACAATTTGGTGATGAGAAATAGGTTAAAATTTGCAGAACATAAGGTAAAACTTATTTGATGATGTTCCAGTTAGAGCACATCAGATGGATCAGCCTTGGAGATAATGCCTACGATGTCTTCTCATCAGGAGAGAAGGAGGTGAGGAAGTGGGGTGTATTAGTCCATTCTCGGGTTTTCTTTGGGTAGCAAAGATACTACCCGAGACTGGGTCACTTATAAAGGAAAGTGGGTTAATTGACTCACAGTTCAGCATGAACTGGGGAGGCCTCAGGAAACTCACAATCATGGCGGAAGGGGAAACAAACACGTCCTTTTTCTCAGGGCAACAGGAAGGAGAATGAATGGGTACCCAGTGAAAGGGGAAGCCCCTTATAAAACCATCAGATCTCATGAGAACTAACTCACTACCCTGAGAGCAGGATGAGGGTAACTTCCCCCACGATTCAATTATCTCCCCCTGGTCCCTCCCATGACGTGGGGATTACAAGAACTACAATTCAAGATGAGATTTCGGTGGGGACACAGGCAAGCCAGATCAGGGGGGAACGGAGATCCGTGGCTGCCGGAGGAGGCCACCTCTGAGACAGCATCCTTCCCAGGAAACCAAGACGCTCAGCAGAACGCAGAAGAAACTGGTTCCAATGGAAAGATTGTCGGAGAAAATGGCGTCACAAAAGGGAACTTTTGCAAAGATGTGTTGGGGGGGAGATAGCAATCTCTTTGAGGGAGGAAAGAACAATCTCTTTGCAAAGAATGCACACCTGAAATGAGCTGGCAAGTGCACAGTGGTATTAGAGAGAAGCCGGAGACTATCCCACAGGGAGGTATGACCTCGATTTTATGGTTACATAACATTTCAATAATGCATGTGCATGCTGCACTCTAAGAACAAAAATTCCTTATCTCCGATGTAAACCTAGAGTGCTGGTGACTGCACACCATTTTGGGGGCACGTCTCTGGCTTAATGAACATGCCCTCAGGAAAGATACAGGGTAGATGCTGAGATTGCCACGGGGGACTTGCTTCTCCCGAGGAGTGGAATTCTATGAGCGAAAGTAGAGAAAAAAAGGAGGTCAGGAAAAAGTGGAGAATAAGGGAAGGCGACAAGAAGCTCTGGGCTTCTCTTCTAGAACTCTGTTCGGAGACATGAGCTCATGCGTTTTCATAATGTTCTTATGAGTAGGAAGCAGTTATCAGCACCTGAGCTTGACAGAGGGGACAGCGGCTCCATAGAGATCGGAAGCCTCTCTTAAGAGGTGGCAATTTGTTAATATAATCAGGAATATAACAAGGTGGTTTAGTAGCCTCTTGTGTCTACACAGCCTTAAAGAGAGGGGTTGTTATTTTTAAAGAAAACAGACTATCATCATTGACACAAGACAGTGAGATATTTTACTAGTTTAATTGATTTTCTTGCTCTCACTGCATCAAATTAATGTATTGTACATGTCGACAGAGACCCAGAGAAGAAAGCTCTAACCATCAGTCAGCACAGCATCATTTCAGGATGAAAAGTGGTTTCAGCTCATGGCTCAGTGCCTGGAAGGAAATGTGAATCCCTGCTCAGAGGAAGGTGTGCTTCGTCCAGCAACCGGAGCGGCTTTGGAGCTTATCATTCAAATTTGGCAGAATGGAGGATGGTCTGGCAAAGGGGCCAGGTGTTTAAGAGCCAACGGTCAAGTGATTGGAGAGGGGAGGATTTGCTGTGCGTGGGGCAGAAGCTCTGGCTGCAGCCTCCCCGCGGCACCTTGCCCATCGGAACAATCCTGGAGATCTGCCAGGAGGCTCACAGCAGACTGGCTTGCTCACACGGCCCGGCTTTTGGGTGTGCATTACAGAGCATTCACCCAGATCTCAATAGAGGAGCTGTGGCGGTGGGGGTGCTGAGAAAGCCCACATTAATACCTTTATTAAGGCTCTTAGCACTTCTGCAGCTGAGCAACATTTAACGTACATACTGCTAGCATTCATTTTGGAAATGCAAGCTTTCATGATGGAGGAGAATGTGAGTCTCTTTATCGCTCACACTAGAATCCAAGGGGTCTAGTGTCAGGGACTGGCAGATTTCCCAAAGCACTGGAATTTTTCCCCCTCAAAGAAAAGCACAGCTGAGATTTTAACTATAAGTTAGCTGGAGAGTCTAAATTAAATTGGGAAGGTTTGAATGATTTGAAGAAAGAATAAGTTTTCGTTTATTTTCTTTTTCCTTTCGTATTTCCCCAGCAGCACTGAGGTGGCGCTGCAGCCATTTGGCAAACCAAATTGCACCCCGGTGGTGATCGTTACCAAGGTGCTTGGCCCATAATTGCCACTCAATAAAGAGTTGATTGGTTGATCACTTATTCACATGCTGTGTATTTCTTAACTTCCTTCAAGCATCAAGCAGATTTATAGCAGACCCAACACCACAGTAGGTCAGCATTAGGGGCTAATCAATTCTAGTATTTGTGCAGTGCTGTTCTCTTAACAAAGCATACTCACTCTCATCTAATTTCTTATTCCACACATGACAACTCTGGAGACCATTAATCAGGGCTCAACAAACTTGTCTGTAAAGGTCCAGATTATAAATACTTGTGGGCCAGATGTCCTCTGTCTCAACAACTCAGCTCTACCACTGTCATGTGAAAGCAGCCTTAGACAATAGATAAATGAATAGCTGTGACTGTTCCAATAAAACTTTATTTATAAAAACAAATATTGAGCTAGATTTGACCGTGAGCCGCAGTGTGCCAGTCCCTGAATTGAAAAGCCAACATTGCCCATTAAGAATCCAGTGCCCAGTGACATTATATCTTACTTAAGATATATCTTACTTATATATATATATATATATATAAGACGTTATATCTTAAGTCCGCCTGCCCTATAAATCATCTTTAAAGGATTTTTTTTCTTTTGTACTTCTAGTTTTAGATTCAACTGTAATAGTTCATTATAATCAATGTTTGGTAACCACAATGACTCCAACCTCACTCCGCCGAGATCTAGATGGTTCCCTACCAAAGTCCTTTCCCATTATGCTGATAGAAGTGGTTCATTCAAGAAGTAAACTAAAGAAGGCACAGCATGGCTCAGAGTCCCTAAGCCAAATGCTGTTGTTAAGGACTGTGAATGGTGCCGGGTCTGCCTACGGAGCTTCACGTGTCCCTGAGCTGTGCCTGATGGACACAGCATCACTCCTCACACAACCCTGCCAGACGGTCACTTGCTCTGCTTTCATTTTAAAGATGAGCAAACCCAGGCCGAGAGCAGTTAAAAGAGCTCTTCAAGGTCACCCACAAGGTCACGTGCAGTTGCACAGGGCCCATCCTCCAAAGGGGACCTCGCATGATTGTGTTAATGCTGTGCTATTGCCACTTTGAATTCTTAAAACATTTTCAACTGGGCTCTGTATTTCCACTGGGTTCTGCGGATTATATTGTTTCCTGGTTACACAGCTGATAAGAGTGGAGCTGGGATTCAAACCCAACTCCGTCAAGCCTTTCTTAATTCTGTGTGTTCTCACCATTGACCCCCAAGTGATTGCACTGAGGGAAGATTTTGTTATCACGAGCTCAGCTTCACTTGGGTGATATATGTGCAGGGGCTAAACGGAAATGTGCTCAAGGAACCAAATCCTTTTGACTTATGTAAAACATACAGAACTCAACACAAATGCTTTTTAATCATGTGATCCCAAAGGTCACAGAAAGTGGTTTACATTTGTGGGGTGTGCTTTCATTACGTGACATAATCCCTCTCATTTCCCTGTAAGTGAATATTACTATCTCAAGTTTCAAGTGAAGAAACTGAGGCCCAGAAAAAGTTAAATAACTTGCAAATGGGAGACAGCCAATCCAGCTGCATATCCGATTTTTCTCTCCTGAAATCAAAAGGATCCCTTTCTCCAGCGTTCACCTCAATACCCAGATTTGTAAATGACTCCTGGAATGGGATATGATTCTATCCAGGCATGCAGACTCGCACTAATGTCTGCCAACAAACAGTTAAAGAAAAGAAGGCCGGGCGCGGTGGCGCATGCCTGTAATCCCAGCACGTTGGGAGGCTGAGGCGGGTGGATCACGAGGTCAAAAGATCGAGACCATCCTGGTCGACATGGTGAATCCCCGTCTCTACTAAAAATATAAAAATTAGCTGGGCATGGTGGTGCACGCCTGTAGTCCCAGCTACTTGGGAGGCCGAGGCAGGAGAATTGCTTGAACCCAGGACGCGGAGGTTGTGGTGAGCCGAGATTGTGCCACTGCACTCCAGCCTGGGTAACAAGAGCGAAACTCCGTCTCAAAAAAAAAAAAAAGAAAAGTCAAAAGTGTGCCATTTCCTTCCAAAAAGGAGCCCTGCCTTCCGCTTCATCTGTTAGAGTAGATGATGTGGCTTTTTGTCTGTTGGGTGTCCCTGGGAAAGACTCAACTAGGAAAGTTGTGTGCGTACTCCAGAGGAGATGTTACGTGGGGACCCCATCAAACTTAAGCAGAAGCAGGCATTTTTCCTGGAAAATACTCACTCTGATGTGACCGTACATTATGTTGTGCAGTGCTGCCTCAGCAACAGCACAAAGAAAAGCCTGCCACCCCCAGATTCATGGCATGGATTTGTGGCCCATCAATCATAGGGAAAAATTACTTCAATAAAGCCTTCTCCGGAAGTCGAAGCAAGGCTACGGTGCACTTGAGGAGTCTATAATCCGAAAACCACAGCTAGCCAACTTGTGAAGCGTAAATTCTAGGTGCTAAATATGACAGCTGCGTTCTCCCTGGGATACCGAGGCATTCAGGTGAATTCACCAAGAGTGTTGGGACTGCAGCGACCACCACGTGGGAGCCCCAGCTCTACCACTTACTCGAAGCGAGTTACCTTTTTTTGTGGTGCTTCAATTTCTTCAACTAAAATGATGCTGATCATAACAATCTCATACATTTGCTGGAGGAAAAAAGCGGACAATAGTAATATTTGAAAGCAAAGCATAAACGTTAGTGAAAAACAGCCAGAGAGTAAACTGTCGTAAAATAACATAAACGTTGGTATTGCATTTGAGTTTCCAGACCGTGAAGGTGATCACATTAAGACTGCAGGATTACCTGCAAAAAAAAAAAAAAAAAAAAAGAAAAAAAAAATACAGTGTGGAATTAAGGAACTCAGGGTCCCTGCAGGAAAGCTATGGCATAGTCCAGAAGAGGCAACTGAAGAGAGTTTAATAAAGGGCCTATTTACAAGGGTGTGAGTAGGTTATGGAGACCAAAGGAAGGGTAATGCCTTTGGGTTTTCATCTGCCTGGAAGGTGGAACCTGAGTGAGCTACTGCTATAGGAGGGGACCTTAGACAACACAGCCTGCGCCAGGTTGTGGGATGGGAAGGACGGGGACGCTTGTCCTCACCTCACCTCTCACCATCACCCGTCAGTGCCTCCCATGGGCTGAACCCAACTGGAAGCCAGAGGGCAAGGGAAGCCTTGGGTGCAGTTTCTAAGAGTCTGCTTGTGATGCAGAAAGCCAGGTGGAGACGCGGGGAGAGTTGAAGAAGCACATAGAGAACATCTGGCACAAGTGATGTTAAAAAGCAGTGACTCCCAAGTCTGGCTGATTTTTCAGCTTCACTGGAGATTAATACACATACTCTCTATATATACACACACATCCATGCAGCCTTGTCCTTAGATATGGTAATTTTGAGAGCGGGCCTGAGGCTCCCCAGGTGATCCTGATGATTGTACAGATGTAGAAACCACAGAAAGATGTTCACCCAGAGCGCTTCCATCCCTGGTATGTAATGGATGTGCCACAACACATGTGCTGCAAGAATGTGATCGCTTGAAGTGCCTGCCCGACCGCCTCCCACCCAGTTCAAAACAACCAGTGCTGATTGCCCAGCTGCGACGCACAAAGCACTGTAATTAGTTTTCTACATGGAATTTGCTTTCCAACCCCGCAAATATATATAAGATAGGGTCCACGGTACTCAAAGTTTCTTCATTTAGTGAGAATAAAAGATTTTGGAAGAGTAAAAGATTTTTATGAAACTTCAGAGCCATAATAGGGAAAATGGTGTAAGAGATTAATTTGTGAGTGCAAAGGAGGACCAATTTCCTTGCTGGAGAGGGATAAGAGGAAAACTTATTCACAGCAGCTAGCAGAAGAGGTGACTCCTTACTATCCCCATTTCACAGATTGGTATGCTGAGGCCCAGCATCACGACTTTCGTGGGCCCTCCTCTGTAAAAATATATTAAAGATTGTATCTTGCAATTACATTGGTATAAAGACAAATATCATCCAGGCTGAATTATATTGACTTTTTTTTCTTTTGATTAAAAAAAATGTAAAGCATTTATGCGGGCTGCTAAAATATCACGGGCCTTAAGCACCATGCCTCCTGTGCCGAATGGAGAAGTCAGCGCTGAGCTTTGGATGACGCACCCCCCTCCCCACACACACAAAGCTGAGAAGGAAATTTCTCATCAGCTGTCAGGCCCTAGATCATGGCTGCACCTTAGGAGAAGCTGGGTTGCTCCCTCAAATCCCCGCTCTCGGCTGTCACCCAGACCAGTTAAGTCAGAATCTCTGAGTATGGGAGCAAGGGACCAGACATCAGAGGTGATCCCAATGGGAAGACAAAGTTGAGAGCCATGCTTGGAAGTCCTCTGTCCCACGCTGCTGCCTTCTTAAGGGAGCACGGAAGAGACTTACCATAGCCACCAGCTGATACCTCCTGTGGCTAGGGCGAGGGTGCATATCTTATATCAATGCATACCTCCATAATCTGCCCCTGCTGTTCTCTCCAGCCTTTTCTTCCCTTCTCAGGCTCTCACCATAGGGCTGCTCCCTGTCCTGGAAGAGATTTCGTGTGTTCCTGCATTCGCTCACATGGTTTCCTGATGGGTAATTCTCCTCTCCCCCTACCTGGACCCAAATGCAGCCCTACCACAGCAGCAGGCCTTCCGTGCCTTCCCCAGGTGATGGATGCCTCTGAACCCACGCAGTCTGGCTGCTCTCAGAGCCAGGCTCAGGGAGGGCCAGCTGGCAGCAGTGCCCTGGGCTTTCCAGGAGGTTGGGCAGTGGCTCAGGGAGGCAGCACTGGCGTCTGCCTTAGGACTGGGCTTCCTTTAGGCACTACCCCAACCAACCAACACCCCCACACCCCGAAAATGAGGAGGACTCCACTGGGCTGATCTATCCCCTCGGTCACTTTCATATTCACTTTGGTATTATATTCTTTTGGGTCATTTCAGATTCATTTCACCTGAATTCAGATATTTGGAGAAGGGAGAGCGCCAAGAAGTAAAATAACATTGGCCTGTATTTAAAAAGAGAGCACATAGGTCAGGCGCTGTGGCTCACGCCTGTAATTCCAACACTTTGAGAGGCTGAGGTGGGCAGATCACCTGAGGTTAGGAGTTCAAGACCAGCCTGGCCAACAGGGTGAAGCCCCATCTCTACCAAAAACTACAAAAAATAGCTGGCTATGGTGGCAGGCGCCTCTAATCCCAGCTCCTTGGGAGGCTGAGGCAGGAGAATTGCTTGAACCTGGGAGACAGAGGTTGCAGTGAGCCAAGATCATGCTACTGCCCTCCAGCCTGGGCGACAGAGGAAAACTCTTTCTCATAAATAAATAAATAGCATATAAAATCAGAATGATGAGTCTTCCTCCAGGAAGATCAGCTTTTAACGAAAGAAAATCTGCAGAGCACATCAGTTGAACTTAGCAGTATTTGTTTATTAATTTACTGTGTCATAAATCTCTTTTGTGTGTTAACAAGCATACGGAAATAAAGAGTCGTAGCAATCAACTGATCAACTAAGCTGATGGCCCAATTAATATGACAGCTTACTATGTTCTATACTCAATTATAAGGACAGTTCTTCTCTTGTGTTTTCCTGCCATTCAAGTGAGTAAATAAGGACTCTCTTGTTCAAATAAAATCCAAAGAATATTCCCTTGGCTTACAGAGCCAGGTGTGAGCTGTCTTCCTGCCGCTGCTGCAACTCAGCACCTTCCTCTCTCCGTCTTCACATGTGGCTCCAGTCTCCTGACCTCCTGGCTCTTCCCTGCCAAGCAGCCTCCTCCCGCAGGACATTTGCACTCCTCGTTCCATTTGTCTCGCATGTTCTTCCACAGCTGTGTCCACAGGGCTCACTTCCTCCCTTCAGTCAGAGTCTCTGCCCACGTCTCACCTTCTCAGAGAGGAATTCTCTGACCACCCCACATGAAGTGGCACCCTGCCTCCTCCACCGCACACCTCTTCATCTACCTGATCGGTTTTTCTTCACAGCCCTCTTAGCGTGTTGAAAGGGGTTCTTCCCATCTCAGCTTTAACTGAGATGAGTACAATGGCCATCACCAGAGTGAACATGAAACCCATCCGCACCATCCCACACCTTAGGCAGAATTTTAAAAGAACATATGGGAAAATAGCTCCGTGACTCAGCCATAGCAAGAATATACAAAGGTGTGAGAGGGTTTGGAGTAAGGCCTCGTCTTCCCCGTATGGGACAGATGTGTAACTATACTGTGACTCTTCCTGACCTTCTGATCTCCAGCCTTAGTGACGGAGGAATCCTTGCACTTCCTGCAGCCTAGAAGTGTCTGTCTCCTGCCTGGGAAATCTCAGGCAGCCCGAGGCAGCAGGATACAGGCATCTGCTCTGGGATGGCATTGCACTCCAGCGGCTATCCGAACGATGACGCATGATTACGTGCTGTGAAGGTGTGGATGAAGGTGGTGCAAAAGCAGCAGCCATGGGAAGTCCTGTCCGGGAGCGATGGGTGCCTGAGAAGCAAGGGCTGAGAGAGGCAGCTGAGGATCTCAGACTCAGCTGGAGCCATCCTTCCACCAGGCCCAAGAGGTACGACCTGGTGGCCAGCTCCCACCTGAAACTGAAGTTAGGAGATAGGGGAGGCTCCATGAGGACAGAGGAGAGTGCTGTCCCAACCCCGCATCGCAACTGGCCAGCAAAACGTCAGCTCCAGCTGAGAGGGGTCGGAGAAGGCTTGGTTTGGATTCAAGTTCATTTTGGTTCCTACAAAAAAGTAGACATTCTAGCTACAAAACGGAGATTCTATTTGTGATCACAAGGGATCACAAGGGTTGATTTTGTTCATTGTTCATTTGCTTGATTTTACCTGGGAATGAGTAGAAAAATCTTCAGCCTGCTGGAATGTTCATCAAAGTGCAGGGAAAGAACCACTCCTCTCTGAATATTTATGTTTTTCTTGAATATATTTAAAAGAAAGAGAGAAAATATTAATAGAACGTGGTGCTTGTTTAAGATACCAGCACCAGTCACTTTATATACATCTGCTTATTAGTTTACTGTCTGTAGACAGTATGTACAGAAGTATTCAGCCCCGAGAGAAAAGTGATTTGTCCGTTTGGTTCGCTGCTGTTTCTCTCTGTCTCTATTTCCTACAACAGAAGTGCCCAGCAAAGGGTACAAGTTCAGTCAACCTTTTCTGAATGAATGAATGAAATTAGTTTACTGCTGGACTCACCTTTGCTCATCTGAAATGCATACTTTTATAAGTGTACGGAAGTTAAGGTTTGTGAAACACGTTAAATAATAACTACAGACAATAACGGCAGTTCAATCTATAAATATTTACCGAACACTCATTAGGAGCCAAGGGCTGTGAAGGGCAAAAAGAGTCTCCTCCAGTAAGGGAGAAAAACATGTACACTCAAAGTTATCTGGAGCTTTCTAGAACCTTCCATCAAGCAGGAAGTCCCGTGCATTTAACTACTGTGTTGGCTGTCTTAGGTTTTGTACTGCGACCTTAGAAAAGGCAAAACACACACATACACACAGAGAGAGAGAGAGAGAGCGAGAGAGAGAGAGAGGAAAAAGAGAGACAGGAGGAAAGAAAGACGGGGGAAGATAGAAACACCAAAGCAACGTTGACCTTGCTTTGTAACCACATTCATATATGCATTGCAGCAATGACAGTAAATGTATGTGGAGAGGCTGCAATAAGTCGGTGTGTTCTTGGCATAAAGCATTGTATCCTGAGCTCTTTCTCAGTGATGCCAGGTGCAGTAGCTAAACAAAGCTTCTCCAAGACTTTTCCTTTTTTTTCCCTTAAGCATCCAATGTATTCTGAGTCCCTGGAGTCATCACTAAAAAATACATGGTATGTATTCTTTTCTGACTTGCAAAGTTATTTAAACAGAGCATCTTCCAAGGTATACAATTTAAATCACTTGATGAATTGTCTTTCTAAAGGCTACAGAATCTGCAAATAATTTGAACTTTTCTCTTTTGAGAAATAATTCTCTGATTGGGCCAAAATGTTAGAAGATTTATTTTAGAAGTTAAGCTGGATTCATGTAAGTAAATACAGTAATTCACATAAGTAATTGCATAAGTAAATACAACCACCAGAGTTGTGTAGCAGAATATCGAACAATAGGGAAGAGCATCCATGGGATGTTGTTGAAAGAGCAAAAGCTATGGTGTGATCCAGACCAGTGTTTTCATACTTTATTGACAGTGCTCCATACTCAGAAAGGTATTAGTGACACCATGCACAGCCCCCAACCCTGCCCCCGATACACACCTGAGATAGAGTTTCACGATACCCAGACTCTCTTTTCTTATTTCATTTTTTTTCGTTTAATAGGAGTTTTATGAAAACGCTATTCTCATCTCTCATCTGTTCCTTTTTAATGCTGGTCACCACATCCGAATCAATCTCATGGCATGCTAATGCGGGTCACAACCTGTAAATTGAAAGACACTGACAGAGAAGATGAACAGCAACCACCTACCAAGCGAATGCTACACCACATCAATTTGCATGAACTATAACAGCTAATTTGGCCACAAATTATCATGCAGTGATGACTTTTAGCCCATTTTATAGATGAGGTAAGCATGGCAGAGAAAGGTAAAATCACTAATACAAATTATTGAAACTGGAAAGTAAGGACGCCAAAACTCTTCGCCATTCTTGTCTCTCCAGGGGTGTTGCATGTAATATTACCTTTAATCAGTCCTTAACACATGTGGAAGAAGAAAGTCTGGAGATCCGCATCAGAATGGAGCCAGAGGTTGTCTCTGAGTGTGGAATATATGTGATTTCTTCTTACCGCGTATATGTACTTCCACTCTTTTAAAATTGAAATGATACTTTGGCAATAAAATAGTTTATGGTATTTACCTGATCAGTGTTTTTATTGACCTATTTCTGAACTTGGTAACAATGTTGTTGGAAGAATTCATCTTGTTAAACACATTTTTATTCTTCTAAATGTTTCTAAATATCCTCTTGAGATTCTCTAAGCAATTTAGTTATTGAGAGAGGTTTTATAAAATGATTTCCATGATCATTGATGGTTCCTCCGACTTCCGAGGGTTGTTAATCAGTAGAAATCAAGTGTCAAGGTCGAGCTCTTGTTCATTAATTGAGGGGAAATTCACATGTGTCCTTTATTTGCAGAATGTTATGTCTGTATATCATTATGAAAATTATGAGGACCCTTCTGCTACCTCTCACGCTCATTTTGTCCTTGCCAGTTTCACTAGGAAGTTCTGATGTAGACAAGGGTTAGGAAAACAAATTTCATGTAAAAGCATCGTCCTTCGTGTTGCAGCTTATGTATGACTTCTCCAGTGAGATCTTCCTCCAAGAAAATGCCAGACTCCACTATGCACATCCCCATAGGGCTGCACATTTCCCCTTTTAGGTCATCATCACAATTAAAATAATTGGTTTAAAAGCAGTCTTCATGGCTGGTCTGCCTGTAGCATGAGGGCAGAACTGTGTCCCTCTGGCTCCCATCTCTGTCCCCAGCCCTTGCTCATTGTCTAGCGAGTCATAGTGACTCAGTAACTATCGAATGAATGAATATGTGTATAACGAGTGTATCTACAGATGAATGAAGAAATAAATGAAATATAAGAAACACATTTTTTAAATTCCCCTTATTTTCAGGGAAAGTACATTGAAGACCATGCTTTCAACTGAATCCTACAGGATTAATAGGGGCTTTCAAATTTGCCCTCCAAGGACCACAGCAGCAGTTCCCAATTTACTCAAACTTGAGTAAGGAAGACCATTTGTAACATAAAAACTGTACACACATCTTGACCTGATAGAAAATCACTTCCATCGTCTATGAACAAGAAGCCCTCATAGGCATAGGTGTTCTGACACTCAGTGACCTCCCAGTCCCCAGGAGTTTGTAGCCACAGCATGAACTCAAGAAGACTCAGCAATCTAACTTCCATTTACCTGCTGAACCTCATCCAAATGCAATCAATAGCTTTTCTCAACAACTTTCTTCGTGAATTAGAGAACAGTAACTTTAAAAAGCGTCAACTGTTTTGCCTTTGTTATTGATACCGGTGCAAGTGTGAGTAATTCCACACAAGGCATGGTTACTAATAAGTGGTGCTCATCCATTTTTGGAAAATGTAACATAGAAAATAATTGCAGCATTTTGAGAAAGCATTAAGTTAGATGTCGGATATGGAATGTTGGAGGAAAAGGGTCAGTTTTAAGAGTGCTTTAAGGCTGGGCACAGTGGCTTAAGCCTGTAATCCCAGCACTTTGGAAGGCCAAGGCAGGCAGATTGCTTGAGCACAGGAGTTAGATACCAGCCTGGGCAATATGGCAAAACCCTGTCTCTACAAAAAATACGAAAATTAGCCAGGCATGGTAGCACACACCTGCGGACCCAGCTACTCGGAAGGCTGAGGTGGGAGGATCACTTGAGCCCGGGAGGTGAAAATTGCAGTGAGCCCAGATCACACTGCTATACTCCTGTCTGGGGAACAGGATCCTGTCTCAAAAAAAAAAAAAAAAAATCCTGTAAAATAATGTTTCGACCCTCATATGCTACTTCAAGATTGCCCATCAGATTTGTATGTGTCTAAATAAGACAATTGGTATACTGCGCATTTTAACGAAGAACAAAATTATGCTAACTCTATTAAAATTATCAAAATCAATATTATCAAAATTGTGTCTAATTTTTAGAAGATCAGATATGTTATTGACATATGGTTGTCCCACTGATGTTTAAGAACTTCCATATTAACTTTTTTTTTTTCTCACCCCTGCCCTGCTCATATTAACTTTTTAAACTAACATATTGGCTTCTGTGGCTAGATGTTTTGTTTCACAATGGCTAAACGTAAAATGTCATCCAATTCCTAAAGTAAAATATTTTGAGCTTAAAGAGGAAAAAACGTATGATAATTCTGTGTTTTGTTTGTAATAATGAAAATTTAAGCTCAAAGATTGTGAAAATTTGTCTAGAATTTGTGGTGCCCTGGAAGCTGACTCACACCAGCTTGTGGGAGCTGACTGGACACAAATCTTCCCGGTGACATCACGTTGGTAGATTTTAATAACCATATTTGGAGTATTTATACCATAGATATTGGCAAATTCTATAAATCAAGGCACCGTGTTTGGAGAGCTGGTTAATATACATTCAGTCACACAGCAGTAAGTACAATCAAAAGGTCTGTGACCACGGTTGAGCTTTGCAGTATAGCGTATCATTTCCCATGTTCTTGGCTACAAGCCTCAGTTTATGTGGCCTTATCTCAAGAAAGGTATTCATGGAAGCACCAGACACCAGAGGCTCCACAGCTCAGTGAGCTGCTTCCATCGAATATATTATAAGTCATGCTTCCTGCCTGAGTCATGCTTATCTCATAAGTGAAAAGACAGATTGCCATGTCTCTTTTAACGAATGTAATTCTTTTGGCAAAGCTTTTAAAAAGTAAGTCTTTAGAAAATTATCATTTATAGACATTTTGACATGAAAGTTAAAAATGTAATGATATATTTTCAAACCTTTTAAGTGTCTTTGAACTCTGGCAAAGTGATCTGGTAATACAGTGGAAATGTTCCTTGCGGATGTTAGCCTGTGCCCATATCTCTACTGACCTACGGCCACAATTTCTCAGCTTAGTGTACCAGCACAAGGCCTGTGGGCTTCAGCTACTAAAACAGCATATCTACACCTGAACATTGAGCACGTATTAATTTTAGTAATCGTGTGCTCACCTTAATTGGTGAATTGTCATTTATTAATGGGTCTTAATGGTCAACGACTTATGGTTAGATTTATATAATTACTATATTGTAAAATCTAGCTACTTCTAGAAAACTCTGGAAAAAAAGAGCTATCTTAGAAAATCAGAATACATGGTCATTCTGCTTAGAAGAGTTATTGTATTGGAATTCAAAAGACCTGCCCGCTGTCTTAATAAGACAACAGCCTTGTTCTACAAGAGTGTTGACATGGGACAGGTGGCTTCTCTTACAGTCTGAGATCCTTCTCATCGCCCTCACCACCTTCTTTGCAGGAGGTGTAGGAAACATTCTCACATTTTGTGTAACTCTCCTGTGAAAATATTTGTACTTTTGAGGTGGATAATTCTTACGAAACTGTCTCTATTTCTTCACTTATAATTGACCTGCTTATAATTTCTCTCTTAGGGTAGATTTCAATTATTTATATTTTATTAAGAAATCACGGTGGCCGGGCGCGGTGGCTCAAGCCTGTAATCCCAGCACTTTGGGAGGCCGAGGCGGGTGGATCACGAGGTCAAGAGATCGAGACCATCCTGGTCAACATGGTGAAACCCCGTCTCTACTAAAAATACAAAAAATTAGCTGGGCATGGTGGTGCGTGCCTGTAATCCCAGCTACTCAGGAGGCTGAGGCAGGAGAATTGCCTGAACCCAGGAGGCGGAGGTTGCGGTGAGCCGAGATCGCGCCATTGCACTCCAGCCTGGGTAACATGAGTGAAACTCCGTCTCAAAAAAAAAAAAAAAAAAAAA